>NC_045544.1:129561337-129776337 GCF_009769535.1 Thamnophis elegans
TTGCATCGCGGGAGCCGCCAAGCGCCTTTGCTGCAGACCCAGGCGCTTGGTTGCTCCCACGATGCAAATTCCCCCCCCTCCCGCCGAGGCCGACCGCTGCCCTGCTGAGCTGCTTCGCAAAAAGATGCCCAGCTGAGCCTCACCAGGTATAAACTTCACCGCACGTCACTGTCATGTGGGCATGTGGGCGTGACCAACTCAACGTCACTCATGTCGATGGGCGCTTTGCCTTAGCTCTTACAATGTAATAAGGGTTAACCGGAGAGGCAGTTTCTGTAAGCAGGGCAATAAAGATGAGGCTAGAAACAACACCAGAATGTTTCCTTCCTGCCTTCCTTACAGGATTAGCCTTGTAAAGTGGGGAAAAACCCAAAAGAAGATTTCTTCCAACAACTGGTTCTCTGAACCTCTTAAAAAATTAAGAACCAGTTCTCCCGGATAGGTGCGAACTGGCTGAAACCCACCACTGCTGTGGTGGTATTCCGGCAGTTCTTACCAGTTCGGGCGAACAGGGAGCTGCAGCTGCTGGAGGCTCCGCCCAGGGGTGGGTTCCGGCCAGCTTTACTGCCGGTTTACTTGTGCGAACCGGTAGGAACCCATCTCTGGCTCTGCCCACCCGCCCCAGCATAATGCACGACGTTCTGCAGATGTGGTGCACATGCGCAAAAGGTGGTGTGGGAGAGTGTAGCAAGCATGTGCGCAAGCACGCTCACATTTGTGAACTGATAGTGAAGGTAAATGAATCCCACCCCTAGGGGCACCCATTTGGGGGCATCTTTCATGCCCCCAGCAGGAGCCTAGAGCAAATGAAGGGAGCTCAACCCTGCCCCCACGCCAGCACACAGATCTCAAATGTGGGCTTGCTAATGACCTACCCAGCGTTCCTAACCACACGAGCCACCGTGCTCCTGGTCAGGTAAGTGAAACTGGGATAAGGCTGTCCTTCAAACAACCGGACCCCTCGCCATCTTAAATCTTGCAGAAGCACAAGAAATGATTAAAGCAAAACTCCAAACAACACTTATTTGCTATTTCCTCCAGGTGACAAAGCTTAACACATTTGACATGCCTGGAGGCGATCACGGCACGACCATGGCACGGTGTTGGAATGGGAGGGTGGAGGGAGAGAGAAATAGGACATACCCCTGAGACAGTGAAGACAGTGGATTAGGTTAGGAACGCTGGGTAGGTGGTTAGCCAGCATGCTGTTTTTTAGGCTCTCAAGAACAGCATATGTTGATCGCCTCAACTCTCCAAAACATCCAATTCCCCTTCTCAGGGAAAGTGTAAGAATCTAGTTAGAACAGAGGTCCCCAACCCCCAGATCATGGCCCACTATTGGCCTGCCACCTGTTCGAAGCCAGGCTGTGGGCAGAGGTGGGATTCAGCCGGTTCGGACCGTTTCAGGCAAACCGGTAGCTCCGACAATCAGCTGGTTAGTGAACCGGTTCATTCCGACAATCAGCTGGATAGCGAACTGGTTTGCTCCGACAATCAGTTGGGCCGGCCCGTCCACCCTTCTGCTTTACTTATCTATATCTTCTCAGCTGATTTGTGCAGCAGAGCAAATTGCTATGCTTCAGCTGTGTTACTCCCCAGAAGTAACATGGAAGGTAAGTTTTGTTAAAACTGCGGACACGCGTGGAGAATGCAATCATTGACCGGTTGTTAAACCAACAGGATCCCATCCTTGGTTGTGGGAGAGATGGGCAAGCACATGTGCACGAAGCTCCACTTGCACGAGTGGTGGGCAAACATGCACGCACGTATGCGAAGCTCCATTCATGCGAAGCGTGCTTGCACTGGCGTGCAAAGATCCATTAATGCAAAAGTGGAGTTTCACGCGTGAGCACAAGCACCCTTTGCTCAAGTGCCCTCTTGCTTGCACATGTGCAGCTTCGCACACAAGCACGAGAACTCCCCGCTCGCGCACCAAGCTCCGTTCATGCGAGGGGAGGGCGTGCATGCCCTCTGCTCCCACAAATGCAGCTGTGCTCGCATGGGTGTGTGCCTGCCACTCACACCCACGCACCCGCACCAAGCTAGAAAGATTGAAGACCACTTGAGAGACCGCCTGCTGCCAATTACCTCCCAAAGACCCGTTAGATCACACAGGGTCAGCCTCCTCCGGGTTCCGTCCACCAGCCAATGCCACCTGGCTACCACCCGGGGGGGGGCTTCTCTGGGGCAGCTCCGGCCCTTTGGAACGAACTCCTCGCGGAGATTCAGACCCTCACCTCTCTCTAGGCCTTCCGGAAAGCCGTCAAAACCTGGCTGTGCCGGCAGGCCTGGGGTTGATGAGTTCCCCTCCCCTCTCGACCTGTATGGCTGTATGATTCTTGTTTATTTTAATAATGTGTATTGTGTTCTATGTTCCCTCTCCCCTTGTGAGTTGTTCGCCGTCCTGAGTCCCTCCCAGAGAAGGGCGGCATACAAATAAACTAAATCTAATCTAATCTAATCTAATCACTGAGTTAGAAGACAAATGCTGTTTCACTTACCTGCATTTTTTCAAGCATTTCAAAGAATTCTGCAGACTGGGGAGTGGGGAAGAGAGAGAGAAAAGAGAGAGAAACGCAAGAAATGAATGTCTACTCCAAGCGTATCTGGTATAAAGTTTTACATTCCCCCCCCCCACTCAAAATTCTAATCATTGGATATGGAAATCATTGATATGAAGACCCTGGAACCTATTCATGATCTGGAAAATATTGATAGCTCTCTGGGCAGGCAAGTAGAGGTAGTCCTCAACTTACCACCATTCCCTTAGTGACCATTTGTAGACCATCACTGCAGTTAATAAGACATTACCCCAGCTGTTAAGTGAACCATCAAAGTCCTCATTGACTTTGCTTATCAAAAGATGACCACGTGATCTTGGGACACAGCAGCGGTCATAAGTATGAGACAGTTGCCAAGTGTCTGAATTTGGATCACATGATCATGAGGAGGCTATAAAGGTTGTAACTCTGAAAAAATGGTCACAAGTCACTTTTTTTCAGTGGCTTTGTGACCTTGGCCACTAAACAAACTCTTGTACTACCTGTCTAACCCTGGTATTTTCCAGGTAGTTTCCCATCTGAATTCTAGCCAGACCTGACCCGGCTGAGCTTCCAACCCCAGACAAGGTAAGCCAGCTTGTAAAAACAGTGCTGTGCATCCCTCCCAAGAAAAACACGGTTACATAAGGGAAATGGCAGCAAGAAAAGCCAGCCATAAATCAGTTCTAAAGCAATTACAACATAAACATTACAAAATGCAATAAAAGGGAACAGAAGACAATGTAACTAGAAGGATTATATGTAATTACAGAAGGCAGCAATTTTTTAAAGGAGGAATTTCAGCCTTGAGTGCCAAAGGCTTTTTCTAAACAGAAAGATTAAACTGAGAAGGGAAGGCCATTGGCTATTAACCTGTTCTTATTATTATTTAAAGCGCTGGACAGGGGTGAAATCAAGCAGGTTCTGGCAGGTTCTGGAGAACCGGTGGTGGAAATTTTGAGTAGTTCGGAGAACCGGCAAATGCCACTTCTGGCTGGCCTCAGAGTAGGGTGGGAATGGAGATTTTGCAGTATCCTTCCCCTGCCACGCCCACCAAACCACACTCACCAAGCCACACCATGCCACACCCACAGAACCGGTAGTAAAAAAAATTGAATTTCACCACTGGTGCTGGAGAAGATTCCTGCGAGTCCCTTGGACTGCAAGGCTATCCAACCAGCCAGTCCGAGAGGAGATCAACTCTGACTGCTCTTTAGAAGGCCAGTTCCTGAAGAGGAAACTCAAAGACTTTGGCCACCTAATGAGAAGGAAGGACTCCCTGGAGAAGAGCCCAATGCTGGGAATGATTGAGGGCAAAAGAAGAAGAAAGGGACGGCAGAGAATGAGGTGGCTGGATGGAGTTACCGAAGCAGTAGGCATGAGCTTAAACAGACTCCAAAGGATGGTAGAGGATAGGAAGGCCTGGAGGAACATTGTCCATGGGGTCGCGATGAGCTGGGCACGACTTCGCAACTAACAACAACAACATTATTTAATGAATATCCCATGTTTCTACATATAAAGATAGTCCTCAACTTATAACTGCAATTGAGCCCAAAATTCTGTTGCTAAGTGAGAGAGTTCTTCAGTGAGTTTTGCCCCAATGTCTGACCTTTCTTGCCACAGGTGAACCACTGCAGTTGTTAAGTTTGTAACATGGTTGTTAAGTGAATCTGACTTTCCCATTGACTTCATTTTGTTGGGAGGTCACAAAAGAGGATCAGATGATCCCAAGACTCTGCAGCCGTCATGAATATGAACCAGTTGCTAAGCGTCCAAATTTTGACCACGGGAATGCTTCAACAGTCATAAGTGTGAAAAATGGTCGTAAGCCGCTTTTTTCAGTGCCACTGTAACTTTGAATGGTCACTAAACAAGTGGCTGTAAGTTGCGGACTACTGTACTATCGTTCAAGCAGTATTACAATGGTAGAATTAAAGGCAAAATCTAAAACACAGCAACAAAATCAGGGTAATCAAAACCAGGTGGATTTTGCCCTGTTTCTTAAATATGAGTGTGAAGACATGCAAAAAAAAACCCTGCCACAACAATGGCATGGCATTCATTGCATTACGTAAAATATATAAAAAAGTAATAAAGAAATAAAAGAAGACAAAAACCAAAGAAATCCAAAGGGCAGCACTGTGCCTTTTTCTGCTGTCGTGTTTTTCTATGTGCCTTTTGATCCTTTGTGCTTTTTTATGAATAATAGTTCTGTGTGCATTTTGTGACCCTTTGCAAGCTGTATGTATGTAACAAAATTTCATTTTTAATGTATGCTGATTAGTGTACATTCAAAGTGACAATAAAGTTATTCTGTTCTATTCTATTTTATATTCCATTCCATATATTCTATTCTATTCTATATTCCGTTCCATTCCATATTTTCTATTCTATTCTATTTGATTTGATTTGATTCTATATTCCATTCCATTCCATATTTTATATTCGATTCTATATTCCATTCCATATTTTCTATTCTACTCTATATTCCATTCCATTCCATATTTTCTATTCTATATTCCATTCCATATTTTCTACTCTATTTTATATTCCATTCCATTCCATATTTTCTATTCTATTCTATTTGATTTGATTTGATTCTATATTCCATTCCATTCCATATTTTCTATTCGATTCTATATTCCATTCCATATTTTCTATTTGATTCTATATTCCATGCCATATTTTCTATTCTATTCTGATTTGATTCGATTCTATATTCCATTCCATATTTTCTATTCTGTTCTATATTCCATTCCATATTTTCTATTTTTTTCTATTTGATTTCATTCGATTCTATATTCCATTCCATTCCATATTTTCTATTCTATTCTATATTCCATAACATATTTTCTATTCTATTCTATATTCCATAACATATTTTCTATTCTATATTCCATTCCATTATATATTTTCTATTCTATTTGATTTGATTCGATTTTATATTCTATTCCATATTTTCTATTCTATATTCCATTCCATTCCATACTTTCTATTCTATTCTATATTCCATTCCATATTTTCTATTCTATTCTATATTCCATTCCATTCCATATTTTCTATCGTATTCTATTCTTGAAATAGCAACTTCATTATCCTTCAGAGTTGAAATCTATGATCAAAATAGAAAAAGCAGAGACAGTTTGTCTCATCAACTGGATTCTTACCAAAATCTTCCCCCCACGCCCCAGTCCAGTTATAATGCTCTCATATTTGCATTTTATTTATTTGTACCCTGCCTTTACTACAACTCAAGGCAGCACACATGTCCAACGCCTTCCTCCTTCTAATTTCCCTATAACAACAATCCTGTGTGGTGGGTTGGGCTGAATGTGGGCCAAAATCCCCCAATTGGCTTTCATATCTAAGGCAGGGCTTGAACTCATGATCTCCCACTTTCTAGCCTGATGCTTTAACCACTAGGCCAAACTGGCTCTCACATCTTGCTTAAGGAAATAATTCTTTTGGCGTTCTGAAGCCAAATTGGAACTAGGTTTTTAAATGCATCATACAATGCAGAAGGCCAGATATATGCTACTGTGCTATTCATAGAAGAGCATTGGGGGCAAGTTGGAAATTTGCTAAGGTCTGTGGATTTCCAGACTTAATTCTGCCTTTTGACATATAAGACTCACTGGTCCATAAAAGCTCTTTTTACTGTTGTTAATATATCATTTGTTGCCATACTCCAAATTTCATTATACCACTCATTTCTTTCAATATCCCAATTTCATTCCCAATATTTAGCCATCACTAATCTAACTGCCATTATCAAATTTACAATCAATTCCTTTTTTGTTTCATTTATATCCCGTTTTTCCACCAGCAACAGTAATGCAATTCTCGGTGACATGTCTAAATTTACATTCAAAGGTGCTCTAATTTCTCTAAACACCATGTCCCACCTGTTTTTGTGCACTGTCACAAGCCCACCATACATGTTTATATGTTCCAACTTCTTTCTTACACCTCCAACAAATATTTGTATATTTACCATCTATTTGAATTTAATTTACATGGTATTAAGTACCACCTCCATATTACTTTATATCCATTTTCCTTAACTCTGACATATTCTTATACAGGGATGATCAAAGCAAATAATGTTAATGAAATATGGGGGGATTTTATAAAATCAGTGTTGGTGGAAGGCAAAGGGAATAAACCAGTGGTGGGTTCCGGATCCTGTTGCAACCAGTACGGTTGCAACGGGGCCCAGCATCCTCCACATGAACGCATGCACAGCGTGCATGCATCTTACTGTCCAGTGACACCTCCGTGAGCCTCTGTGATGCTCCAGCTGCTTGCCGGAGCGTCGCACAGGCGCTATATGCGCCGTGCCCAGAAGCACCAAAGAGTTTAAAGACAGGTAAGAAGCGCAGGTGGGCGGGTAAGCCCCCTGGAGCATCGTACTGGAATGGTACCCGGTCCTCGGGACAGGCTCTGGTACACCCGTACCGGGGCGTACCGCCAGCAACCCACCACTGGAATAAACCTGTTTTGGAGGGGATAAGGGCACAATTGGAATATATTGTATATATTTTAGTTGTTATAGAAGAAAAAATATAAAAGGGGGGGAAGTCTTTGGCGCGGTGGGGGTCTACTGTAATTTTTTTTCCTTTTTCTTTTTTTTTCTTTTTTTGTATTTACTATGTTTGTATTATTTGTATTTTTAAAAAATTTTAAAAATGTAAAAAAAAAAAAGCTCTCGTTACAGCTAGCATAATACTACCCAGGAAACACTGAATCCCTCGGTTTCACAATCTCCCCCGTTTTTTTTTTTTTAAAAAAACTTCAAACTTCTGCCTCGTTTAAAATGGACTTTGTGCATTTTTTAAAAAGTTCAGAGAAGGGCAAGTAAGATGATCAAAGGCCTGGAGACTAAAACCTATGAGGAACAGCTGCAGGATTTGGGTTTGGGAAGAGAAAAGAAGAATTAGGGGTGACATGATAGCAGTATTCCAGTATTTGAGGGGCTGCCAAAAAAAAAAGTGGGGGTCAAATTATTCTATAAAGCACCAGACGCAGTGGTGGGTTCCGGATCCCGTGGAAGCTGGTGCATTGCGACAGTGCCGGGCGTCCATCACGTGCATTTGCATTGCACATGCTTGCACACCACCACCCTGCGATGCTCCAGCTGCTTGGCGGAGCATCACGGAGGTGCCGTATGCCGCGTGTGCATGCACAAATGGCCTGGTTGGGTCAAATACAGGCAAGGAACGCGGGTGGGAAGGTTGGCCCTCCGAAGCACCATACCAGCAGGCACCGGTACATCCGTACCGAGGGCGTGTCGGCTGTAACCCACTACTGATCAGAAGGCAGGAGAAGAAACAATGGAAGGAAACTAATCAAGGAGAGGAGCAACCTGGAATTATGGAGAAACTTTCTAACAGTGAAAACAATTAACCAGTGAAACAGCTTGTCTCCAGAAGTGGTGGGTGCTTCATCACTGGAGGTTTTTAAGAAGAGAATAGACAGTCGCTTATCTGAAATAGTATAGGTTTTCCTGCTTGAGCAGGGGGCTGGACTAGAAGACCTCCAAGGTTCCTTCCAGTTCTATTCTATTCTATTCTATTCTATTCATTTAACCTCAAATAAATTGATCAACTTCTTTTTCTTTCTTTAATAATACCTTCTCAAGAAGACCTAACGATGAGACTCATCTTTTCCCTCACCTAAAAAAGAATGGTTTATCGAACCAAAAAGTCTAAGGACTTTCTCTGGCCTCATACTTTATTTTTAGGTCCACAGCTCGTGTGCTTGAAATTCAGAGCAAAGTTGTGCACTCCTGGGATACACTAAAATTAGGAAAAGACACAAGGAGGTGAGATAAAGCAAAGTGTAAAGCAAGATGCGTTAATGGGTGAAGTAGTCTTGAAAATGGCTATGTGTGTAAGGTGAAAGTGTTGGATTAAGAACAAGAAGCCCGTGATTCTGGTGTTATCCTCAGCCACAAGAATTCCCTGGAAGACTATGGACTTAGTCCCTTAGACCAGTGTGATATGTAGGTCAGTGGTGGGATTCAATTTTTTTTTACCTTGGGCGTGGCATGGTGGGTATGGTGTGACTTGGTGGGTATGGCAAGAGAAGGATACTGCAAAATCCCCTTTCCCTCCCCACTCCTGGGGGAAGGATACTGCAAAATCCCCATTCCCGCCTCACTCCTGGGAGAAGGATAGTACAAAATCCCCATTCCCTCCTCACTCCTGGGGGAAGGATACTGCAAAATCTCCATTCCCATCCCACTCCAGAAGAAGGATACTGCAAAATCCCCATTCCCTCCCCACTCCTGGGGGAAGGATACTGCAAAATCTCCATTCCTATCCCACTTCAGGAGAAGGATACTGCAAAATCCCCATTCCCTCCCCACCCCACTAACCTGCTTTCCAGATCTGTTCCCCTGTGCAGGGCAACAAAAGAAGACCCAGACGATCAGCTGGGACTCGGAGGCATCAAATATATGGGGCGGGGCCAGCCAGAGATGGTATTTTCCAGTTCTCTGAACTACTCAAAATTTCCACTACCGGTGCACCAGAACTGGTCAGAACCAGCTGAATACCACCTGTGATGTAGGTTTTCTTTGATTTATAACCACAATTGATACCAACAAAGGAGAATATTTGTAGCTCAAGATTGAAATGCAGGGTCCTTGATGCTCTCAGAGCTGGGTTACTTTGATTATTTGATAATTACCAAAATTATTTGGTAATCTTGGTTACTCCGGGATTAACATTAGATGAACAATCAAGAAGCAAACAGTACCTCCAATCAAGGAACTGCTATATTAGCTAAGAGTAAATAGCCCAACCAAAGAATTTCCAAGGGCACCCAAACACTGACAGTGCCCACCACTAGAATATAAACTGAGAGCAAACCCCACTTCATACTAGCACTGATGATATTACCTAGTTTTGGTAATGAAACATCTGCAAGAAAACAACCCAAGTTCAGACAGCACCAAGGATCACAACTGAGCCCAATTTCCATTGTCAAGCAAGACAGTTGTTAAGTGAGTTTTGTCCCCATGTTACGACCTTTCTTGTTAAGCGAATCTGGCTTTCCCTATTGACTTTTCTTTTCACAGGGTTGCAAAAGGGGTTCACATGATTCCCCCGCCCTCCAGGACACTACAACTATCTTAAATATGAGCCAGTTGCCAAGCCTCCGAATTTGGATCGTGTGACCATACAACTTTCCTAAGTGTGAAAGCTGGAAAAAGACACTTTTTTCAATGCCATTGTAACTTTGAATGGTCAGTAAACAAATGGTTGTAAATCAAGGAGTACCCATTATAGAGAAGAAGCTGGAGCAGAGTTCAAGTCCTCCTCAACCAAACAAAGCTCATTAGGTGTCGGGTGCAAATTGCCAGGAGCATTCATTCGGTTCAAAGCACAGAAGAGTTTACTGTTGTATCTATTCACAAGAATCAAGTCAATTAATGGTCAAAGTTAAATTGGCACTACATAAGGATCAATGAAATTCATGGGTAGCTGGACTTGACTCTCTTGTGGCAACACAATGACTCCAAACTGATGACACATTTAACCCCACCCTCTGGCTCTGCCTGCTCTTCTACTTTAGCAATAGCAATAGCAGTTAGACTTATATACCGCTTCATAGGGCTTTCAGCCCTCTCTAAGCGGTTTACAGAGTCAGCATATCGCCCCCACAGTCTGGGTCCTCATTTCACCCACCTCGGAAGGATGGAAGGCTGAGTCAACCTTGAGCCGGTGAGATTTGAACCGCTGAACTGCAGATAACAGTCAGCTGAAGTGGCCTGCAGTACTGCATCCTAACCACTGCGCCACCTCGGCTCTAGAGCAGAGTTCCCCCCCACCCCAAACTTTTCTGGGTTGGTGGAAGGGGAGGAGCGGCGGGCACCTTTACTTGCACATGCACACACATGGGGTCGCAAGCACAGGCATGATGCAAATGGGGCCACCCACAGTGCTCGCAGTGATGCTAGCATGAGTGGGAAGGGTGCGCGCACTCACACGCACTGGCCAGCCACTCACACGGCCCAGTGGCCCGCAGGCCACGGCACACAGGTTGGGGACCCCTGCTTTAGAGGACTTTGAGTCGGTCATTCTCCCTCACCCCAAAAACCACTGTGATGTAATGGTTACAATGCTGAACTCAGAAGTGGGGAAGATGGGGACACAGGTTGTAGTCCCCTCTTCAGCCACCGAAACTTGTGAACTCTGACTCTCTTAGCCAACCCACCAGTGGTGGGATTCAAAACTTTTTACTACCAGTTCTGTGGGCATGGCATGGCATGGTGGGCAGGGCTTGGTGGGCGGGGCCTGGTGGGCGGGGCATGGCTTAGTGGGTGGGGTGTAGCTTAGTGGGCGGGGCAGGGGAAAGATACTGCAAAATCCCGATTCCCTCCCCACCCCACTAACCTGCTTTCCAGCTCCGTTCTCCTGTTCAGGGCAACAAAAGAAGTTCAGCTGGGAGGCAGGGAGGCAGCGGGGGCGTAGCCAGCCTATTTGCCAGTTCTCTGAACTACTCAAAATTTACACTATTGGTTCTCCAGAACCTGTCAGAACTGGCTGAATACCACCTCTGCAACCCCCCACACCCCAGGTTTGTTGTCATGGCTTGCTTATGAAACAAACAACACTTTCTTAATCTGCTCAGTGAAAATTCTAAGTCTGTGATTATGGAATCACATGGATGAGGGCTGCCTAGCTAATTGACCCCCTCTTCCTTTAAAAAAAAAGGGCCCTAAAATGGGCAGGGTAGGCCTTTTAATCCAGTGAAAAGGTAGACTTGGACTATTAGACTAATTTGTGGCCAGCTTCCAACAGCCAACCCAAGCAAATGAGATTTACTGAACCACACTTTGAATTTTCCAGTCATTTGCAAGGTCATCTCCTGCAGTCTTCTAACAGCAGGCTAATTGGATTGCAATTTTATTTTTTCTCAGGGAGCTGCCTTCCTTGGAAAGAGAGAGCGAGGCAGAGGAAGAGGAAGCTACAAATAAAACACACAAGCTATCTATTTGACGTTTGGGAGACATGTTCAAATACAGGAACGCTCCTAGTAATCAAACATGACTTTCTTTGCAAGAACAAAAATAGAAGCCAGGTAGGAAACACAGCCAACGGGGCCATCTTCTCCACCCACTCGGACATCTGAGGATCACAGCTTTGTGTCCAAGGGTTCCAAGTAACACCCTTGCCTTGTCAAGAAAACTGCAATTTGACATTTTGTTTGTTCATCAAGATCCCCTCCATCTTCAGTTCCTTTAGTTCCAGCCACAGTCACTACATATATACACACGGATGCATATCTCTGATTCATTTAATCCAGGGGTGTCCAAACTTGGGAACTTTAAGGCTTGTGGACTTCAACTCCCAGAATTCCCCAGCCATGTTGTTGTTTTGAGTAGTTCTTTCTGACTTGCTGACGACTGGGATGAAAAAAATGTGTATTGGATTTACTTACAATTAAGACTTGAGATATGGAATGATGAATTTTATATTTGTTACTAATGTTATAATTTTAGGGATCTTTAGAGTTTTGCTCACACCTAGATTGGAAAAGAAACATTGCTTATTGGACTTGCCAAGGTGGTGCAGTGGTTAGGGTGCAGTACTGCAGGCCACTTCAGCTGACTGTTATCTGCAGTTCAGCGGTTCAAATCTCACCGGCTCAAGGTTGACTCAGCCTTCCATCCTTCCGAGGTGGGTGAAATGAGGACCCAGATTGTGGGGGCGATATGCTGACTCTGTAAACCGCTTAGAGAGGGCTGAAAGCCCTATGAAGCGGTATATAAGTCTAACTGCTATTGCTATTGCTATTGCCTATAGATAACAGCTGCGTTATGGGATGAAAGGGGGCACAGTGGCTCAGCGGTTAAAGATGCTGAGCTTGTCAGCTGGAAAGCTGACAGCCTGCCTTCGAGACCCGAGCATCGCATGACAGAGTAAGCTCCTGTTCTTGCCCCAGCTCCTGTCCACCTAGCTGTTCAAAAGGATGCAAATGCAAGCAGATAAATAGATACCACTTCAGTGGGAAGGTAACAGCATTCCACATGTTTCGGCATATAGTTATGCTGGCCACTGAAATGACAACGCTGGCTACTTCAGCTAAGAAACGGAGATGAGCACCACCCCTGGAGACAGACACAACTTTGCCGGAGAAACCTTTATCTTTATGTGATGAAGTATTTTATTTCTGTTAATCAAGAGGACCCGAAGAGATAGCGAAACTGTTTGCATTTGTAATGTGGGTGGGAAATTATTTCCTTATGTTTCTTTTCTATTTCTTTCTTTCTCCCTTTTCTTCCTTCTTTTTATTTTCTCTTCTTTCTCTTCTCTCTGTTTTTCTATTTGGTTTGTACTACATTTTTTTTTATTGTAGTTAAAACTTTTAATAAAAACATTAATTTAACAAAAGACCATAAAGGAATTTTAGACAGCGGTGGTAGCTTGAGGTTCATCTAATCCAACTATAATTTCCTATGGATTAAGGAGACAATGGAGCTCTGTTTTGTTTTTTTTTCATTTCATTTTTTTCCAGCATGAGTGGAGACGCCAAACAAAAATGCAATTATAATACCATCGTATATCTTAGTTTAAAAAGCTCCAGATTTACCACTACCTGTTTTAGATCTGAAAGAAGGTTTCAAGGACAGATTAACAAGGAACACAAGAGGCTGTTGTGAAAGTCGCTTGGAGAAGAAAGAGTGCAATTTACACTTGATCGTTTGTTCTCAATTTTGCATTTTTAAATGGAAACCTGTCAATCCTGTGTCCATAGGATCACAGGATTTTGCCCAAAAGAAAAATCAGCAGTTGGGTCATCGTGATGTAATCGCTAGCCCTTTTCCTACAAGCGTGTGATCTCACAATGAACAGAGAAGGGAGTGGATGATGGTCATGATGATGCAATGTTGCTTTTTGTCACCTTGTGACAGCACATGTGAATATTTTATTTCTATGTACCAGAGGTGGGTTTATTTATTTATTTATTTATTTATTTATTTATTTATTTATTTATTTATTTATTTATTTATTAGACTTATATACCGCTTCATAGGGCTTTCAGCCCACTCTAAGCGGTTTACAATTTTTTTTAGCAAATTGAGTCAGCAACTTGCCCTCACAATCTGGGTCCTCATTTCACCCACCTTGGAAGGATGGAAGGCTGAGTCGACCTTGAGCCGGTGAGATTTGAACCGCTGAACTGCAGATCACAGTCAGCTAAAGTGGCCTGCAGTACTGCACCCTAACCACTGCACCACCTTGGCTGCACCACCCTAACCACTGCACCACCTCGGGTTCCTACCGGTTTGGACCAGTTCAGCCAAATAGGTAGTAACCCAGCCTGCCACGTCCCCAAACCAGTTCTATCGCTGGCGCTGCCATCTTGATTTTTGATTCTGTGCACAAAAATGTTTGCACGCCAAACCATCACTAATGCCGGCAGCAACCCACCCCTGCTATGTACCCCACCTTTATTGGGTTTATAAACAATTCAAGGTGTTGAACATATTCAACTTCCTTCCTCCTCCTGTTTTCCTCACAACAAGCCTGTGAGGTAAATTGGGATGAGAGAAAGTGACTGGCCAAAAGTCATCTAGATGGCATTCATGGGACTAGAACTCACAATCTCCAGCTTTCTAGACTGGTGATTTAACCACTAGACCAAACCATCTCTTCAGCTAACATCAGAATTCAGCTAGTCCTTAACTTACGACCACAACCGAGCCCCAAATTTTTGTTGCTAAGAGAGACATGGGTTAAGCGAGTTTTTGCCCCATTTTACGACCTTTCTTGCCACAGTTGTTAAGTGAATCACTGGATTTGTTAAGTGAGTAACATATATTTATTACGTGAATCTGGCTTCCCCATTGACTTTGCTTGTCAGAAGGTCGCACCAGATGATCACATGATTCCAGGACGCTGCAACCGTCATATATATGAGTCAGTTGCCAAGTGTCTGAATTTTGATGACGTGACCATGGAGTTGCTGTAATGGTCATAAATGCGAAAAACGGCCATAAGTCATTTTTTTCCACGGCTGTTGTAACTTCGAACAATCACTAAATGAATCGTTGCACATTGAGGAGTACCTGTATCTCTTGGTGTCAACTGAAAATTGTACTTGTCTGAATCTGAACCTGGAACTTCCTGATCTCAGTCCAACACCTGGAATTCAGCACCGCCCCAAAGTCCATTTCCACAATCAAAAGACCAGCTGCAACAGACTTAAAGGTCAAGCTTGCCTGGAAATCTGCAGCCTGACCTTCTCACAGCGTTTAACTTCTTAAGTTTCAGTGGAAACAAAGGTGCAACTATAACTCTTATCGATAGCAGCAGTAGGTGACATTTCCAGGTTTCTGCTGCGAAAGAGAGTTTGCGACTTGCCAAAAACATATGCTGAACAAAAGATGAGTTCTCAGAATCGCCCGACGTCCTTAGAGTCACCTGTAAGGTAAAAAGGATTTCCTAAACCAGTTTATGTTCCAATAAGGGGGATATGGCCGCTCAGCAATTAAGACGTTTAGAAAGTCGTCGTCTGGAAAGCTGGCCGCCCAGGTTTAAGACCCAACACCGTGCAACTGGGTGAGTTCCCGTCCTCGCCTGAGCTCCTGTCAACCTAGCAGTTTGACAGCAGGCAAATGCAAGTAGATAAATAGGTATCGCTTCTGTGGGAAGGTAATGGTGCTCCGTGACATCACGCTGGCCACGTGACCATGGAAATGTCTTCCGTGCAGGCTCAATGGGCTTGAAACAGAGATGAGCACCGCCCCCTACAGTCAGCTAGGGAGTAAAATCCGTAGGAACTCCTTTACCGTTCCTTACGTTTCTCTTCCTTTATTCAACCAGCATTGACGTTAATGCTGACATTAACCAAAAAAAAAAGAGGCATGATTTATGAGATTAAAATGTTGGTTTCCCATACACACACACACACACACTTCCACACATTTATAACTTCCTGTGCTGTTTACACAGCAACAAAATATTTTCCCATATGTTCTTCAGAAACCATGAAACTATTTTTCACCCACTTGGAAAACAATCCCCACCCTGCTTGCATTTTCAAATTTGTATCAGTTTACAGCAGCCAACATTCATGTTAAGCGAGGGTTTTTCTCCTTCATTTTTTCCTTATCAACTGCTATCAAAAAGCAAAAACAAAACTCCTTCTTGGACTTTCTTTGAAAAAGAGGGTTTTGGGCACGAGTGTAGGAAGTTAGCCCCCAGCCCTCTCCTAGAAAAATGAAATATCCTGGGAAATATTTAAAAAGGCAGAATATTATCGTAGGAAATTAAAACCCAGCCTTCTCCTAGGAAAATGAAATATCCTGAGAAATATTGAAAAGGCAGAATATTATATTTTCCTGCATAAGAAATGGAGAAACACGTTTTTAGGTAGGAAACAGACTCACTCTTAAGAGTCCCCACCTTTATCAATGTGCCATTGAAGGGCCTAAGTCAGTCTATTCTATTTAACAGACACCCCCCCTCACCTTCAGCTCCAGGGGGATGGGATTAAGGCATGATAGTATTAGCCCTTTACCCAGCTCACCATAGGGTACCTGGGAAGAAGCAATGCTCAACCAAACTTGGACTCAAAACACAGCCTAGAAAGTTGCCCCTGCATGGCCCCATGGGAGTCTGACAACCAATCAGAATGCAAGATCAAGATCAAAGGCCAGAGAGGGCATAAAACCAGGGACTTTCAGCATCTCAGACCCTTTTTCTTCTTCACCCAACCTCTGGAAGCATGTGATTCATTTTTTCTGTTCAGGAGCTCAAGCCATGGGATCCTGTCCACCAATAAACCATCTTTCCAAGCAGCCTCCATGTTCCCAGTGTCTTTTTCCCCACTTGGAACTGAACCCAGAAGGACATTTCTTCCAACACAAGTCAATGAATACATTTCAATGACATTCTTGCAAGTGAAATATAGTATCTTTGCACTGATTGATTGATTGATTGACTGATTAATTTTACAAGGTTTTTCCGATCACAACGAACACTGAATAGCCTACACTTCCTCCTCAGTATTTTAGATGATAATAAAACCAAACAAAATGGCAATCAACAAATCAAAATAATAACAACACAATAGAAAAACCTGGGGGGGTGGTTGTAGTCCATTCACCTGCCCAATTAAAACTATTAATTTAAGTCAATAAAATTTGAACATTTTCATCAGTAAAGGGAGAAACACCTTCCTCAACCTCACTGGATGTCAGACCTTCGAGGTAGATAGGCCAGACTAAGAGTAAGACTAAGAAACCAAGACATGTAAACTAATAGTTCTTTTATCTATAAGGTTACTATAATAGGATTTTGCAGGTCTAAAAACATCTCCCTTCTCCCTCCTTTTATCTTTGTGGGGACTAGGGAGGGTGTTATCTGAAATGCTTACTCATATTACATTTCTGCCCTGGACTCAGTTTCCTTTTATCGAACTAGTGACTTGGTCGAGGCTCTTCCTCCTGTTCCTCAAGGTTACTTCTTTTGTCCATTACATTGCCAAGTTCTTTAATTGCTCTTTCTAGAATGGGTTCCCCAAGCTCCTCCCATCTTTGTCTCTCTTCTCTGCATTATTTATAGCTCCTGAGCATCCTTCTTGAATTGTGGTGACCAGAACTAGACACAACTTTCCAAGTGCAGGCTGGCTAGTGCAACATGCAACACAGCTACTAGTTCCTCTGACAGCTCTTCAGAATGATATGTTTAAACTGCCATGATTGCTAGATGAGATAAAGAGGTACTGCTATTGCTATTCTATCTTATGTGTCTCTTCCATTATGTCAGGGGTGTCAAGCTCAAGGCCCAGGGGCCAGATCTGGCCTGAGGGGTGCTTAGATCTCCACTCCTCTGCTCACAATAGAATTCCCTATGCCACCAGGCTTGAAATTTTGGGCTTGGACTGCGCCACCTGGGGTCCGATCTAAGCATAGTACACAAAGTTCTCTGCTTGATTGACTGATTAATTTTACAAGGTTTTTCCGATCACAACGAACACTGAATAGCCTACACTTCCTCCTCAGTATTTTAGATGATAATAAAACCAAACAAAATGGCAATCAACAAATCAAAATAATAACAACACAATAGAAAAACCTGTCAATGACTTCTTCAATTTTGCCTGTCAATGACTTCTTCAACTTCAACCACAATAATACATGGGTAAACAATAGATACAAACTCAAGGTAAAGCGCTTCAAACTCAATTGCAGAAAATATGACTTCAGCAACAGAGTGGTCAACGTCTGGAATGCTCTACCCGACTCCGTTGTTACATCCTCAAACCCTCACAGCTAAAATCTCAAACTGTCTACCATGGACCTCACCTTAATCTTAAGATGTCCGTAAAGGGGGCATGCATAAGCGTACCAGCGTGCTTACTGTCCCGGTCTTACTGCCCCCATTTATCCATATTTACTTCCTTTGTTCATGTTTATGTTCATACCTATACTTGTTATCTTGTACACGTTTGGCCAACAAACGAACGAACGAACAAATTAATTAATTAATAGATCTGGCCCACAGGGTTGCCCTGGAAACAGTGAAGGATTGGCCCGCAGTGCCAAGAGCCAAGGTGGCGCAGTGGTTAAATGCAGCACTGCAGGCTACTTCAGCTGACTGCAGTTCAGCAGTTCGGCTGTTCAAACCCCACCAGGCTCAAGGTTGACTCAGCCTTCCATCCTTCCGAGGTGGGTAAAATGAGGACCCAGATTGTTGTTGGGGGCAATATGCTGACTCTGTAAACCGCTTAGAGAGGGCTGAAAGCCCTATGAAGCTGTATGTAAGTCTAACTATTGCTATTGCTATTGCTATTGCTCTGCCAGCCAAAATGGAGCATGGGAGGCCACGTGCAGCCCTCTGGAGCTCCATTTTCGGCTGTGATGGCCTCCTGCAACTCTTTGCCAGCGAAAACGGAGCTGGGGGGGCTGCGAACACTCAGGCTACCATAGGTGCCCCAACATGATGTTGAGCTGGCCATGCCCACCCTGGCCACGCCCACCCAGCCCCCTGAGGTCAAACACAACCCTGATGCGGCCCTCAGTGAAATCGAGTTTGACACCCCTGCATTATGTGAAGACTCACTGGCCAGCTGTCCACTCTCCCTCAACTGAACTTTTAAGAACAAAAGAAGTTTCCCCTTAGTATTTTGATTTGGGAAGTCTAAGAAAATAGGAACCACAAAAAATAGGGAACTGGGCAGTGAAAGGCAAGTTATTTACACACACATCCCTGCACATACACACCCCTTCTTGGCTGCTGCATAATTTCATATGAACAAGAACAATAGGCGTAAGCATTTCATCCAAATTCTCAACTTCTTTGACAGAATTTTCTAAAACCCATTTTCTTTCCTCAGGTTGAATGAGAACTGAATGAAAATGCAGATTTGCTATAGACCAGGGGTCTCCAAATATTTGGCAACTTTAAGACTTGTGGACTTCAACTCCCAGAATTCCCCCGCTGGGGGAAGTCCACAAGTCTTGGTTGGCAAGTTTGGAGTCCCCCTGATTTATAGCAAATCTGCTCTGCATTTTCATCCAGTTCTCATATACAATTATGTACAGCAGAGGTCATACATCAGTTACGTCAGCTGGGGAATTCTAGGAATTGAAATCCACAAGCCTTAAAGTTGCCACGTTTAGAGACCTCTGCAGGGGTGGGCTGCTACAGGTTCGCCCAGGTTTGGGAGAACCCGTAACTAACCTTATGGCCAGTTTGGAGAACCTCCAAATCCCACCACTGGCTGGCCCCTCCCACCCTGCCCCTCCCCTCCCAGGAATCTTCATGTGGCTCAGGGAGGGGGAAAATGGGCCTCCCGGAAGTCAGGAAATGGGCCCATTTCTGGCCTCCAGAGGGCCTCCGGGGCCCGGGGGAGGACGTTTTCACCCTCCCAGAGGTTTGAGGAAAGACTCCGGAGCCTGGGAGGGCAAAAATGCCCCTCCCTCTGCCATGGTGCAGGAGACTGACTAGGGCTAGGCCACATCCACCATAGCCATGCCCACCCAGCAAGCGGACAGAGAACCCGTTGCTGAAATTTTTGAAGCCCACCCCTGGACTTCTGCTGTACATAGCTAATGTCACCAACTCCAACTACAGCCTTCACTAGGAGCTGCACTATATCTAAATGACAACAAAATATAAATTTGACACAAAGTTTACCAATGGGGGGAAAAATCTCTTTCAGGCATTTCCTAAAAAGGTGCAGGCAGAAGGAATGCCAGATCTTGAGTAAGGAGCATTGCCATGGAATGAAGATGCTACCAAATTGAGAAACAGGAAGAACAAGCTACAGCAGAAAGCATAGCTTGGAACAATGTCACACTGCTCTCCTGAATCACCATTTATTTTTCAAAACAGAATTGCATCAATATCTAAAATGAAGCATGACTTAGTTTTTGTTTTTTTTAAAGATCCTGGTGGAAAGCAGTCTTCACCCACAACAAAACCTTTATATGATGCGGGTTGGTGGTGTGCTATTATTTTTATTCATGGGAAGATGCAATCTACAGGGGGTGAGGGAAGCTGTGGCCCTTCACATATTGACTCCACATAAATCCTCCAGATCCTGAAGATGAAACTCACATACTTTGGCCACCTAATGAGAAGGAAGGACTCACTGGAGAAGAGCCTAATGCTGGGAAAGATGGAGGGCAAAAAAAGAAGGGGACGGCAGAGAATGAGGTGGCTGGCTGGAGTCACCGAAGCAGTTGGCATGAGCTTAAATGGACTCCAGAGGATGGTAGAGGACAGGAAGACCTGGAGGAATGTTGTCCATGGGATCACGATGGGTCAGACACGACTTCGCAACTAACAACAACAACAGAACAACAAAATCCTGTATTCCCTGATCACCAGCTAAGGCTGATGATAGTTGAAGTCTAGGCATAATTGAAGAGAGATAATGGAGAAGGAATGATCCCTGTCTCAGAAATGGCCAGATAAGTAGATCCAATCGATGCTTAGAAGTTCTACAGAGACATGCTTAGAAGTTCTACAGAGTCATTCAACACTGGTCTAGTGGTTAAAGCACTAGTCTACTGTAGAAACCAGGAGACTGTGAGTTCTAGTCCCCCTCCTCCCCTTATGCACGGAAGTGAGTGGGTGACCTTGGGCCAGTCACTTTCGCTCAGCCAATTCACTTCCCAGGGTTGTTATCGTGAAGGAGTATCAGGTATGTTTGCCACCTTGAGTTGTTTATAAAAATAATTAAAAGGCAGGATATAATTTTTTTTTAAAAAAGAATTCATCGGTCATATATCTAGGACAACCTCCAGAATAACGCCTGGCTTAGAAGAGGGCAAATTTTTCCTCTGTTTAACAGGGAAATCTTCACTACTTAGCAGAAAACCAACTGGTTTACAGTCGATCTTCAGGGCCAACGTACTGCCTCATATCTCCCTCCTCCCTTACTCACCAGAATGTTACTCAGGAGATCCATCATTCTCTGTATAAGTTGCTCCTTGCAGAAAGCTAAGAAAGAGCTACAGGCATTCAAAACCCCTTGTTGTCTTCTGGAGGGACTTCTCTGAATCCAGAGCTTGTTCTGGTCACCCATATAGTCAATGCTTTCAACTTGTCCTCCAACCAACTTTGGTTAATATTTTCCCTCAGGAACACATTGCAAGCTGACAGTTTTACAGGTGTAATGGGCGTGGCAAATCCAGCAGGGAGGGAACCCAGAACAGGTTGTGCAGGAAATATGGTTTTTAATATTTCAGGCAAAGAAGCAAAGAGTGGTGGTTCCTTTATTTATTTATTTATTTTGGCAGCCCTCCAGAGTTTGGGACGAGATCAAAGGCATCTCATTGTATAAGAGTCATGTTAATGCGGAAAGCAAACATTCTGGAGAAATGTGTGTGTACGTGTGTGTGTGTGTGTGTGTTTATGAGTGTGTGTGTCTGTGTCTGCAGGTTTGTGTTCAAGAAAGATGGAGGGAGGGAGCAAAAAGGGGGGGGAAGAAAAGAAAAAAAGAGCAATCATAATTTTAATGCAAGTGTCAGAAGCAAGAGGTTATTAATTAGCTGCCTTGTCACCTGTCTCCTATTTCAAGGAGCTGTTCCTGATTTAGAATTAAAATGAAGTGTTTTTTCCCCCCAAATGAATGAGGAATGCAATTTGTTCCTCCCCCTCACTCCACCCCAACCCTTTTTTTGTATCAGGAAATATGAAGCATTAGGGGGAAAGGCAGCTTGAATTTAACATGCCGTGAGTTTAAACGGTTTGAAATTTTATCTTGATTAGTCTCTGGTTTTCACTCTTAATGCCACATTTCAAGTGTGCCGATGTCGGCCCCCAAAATCAGAGGCACAATTTAACCATCGTGACAATGGAAGTTGTCGAATTACTTGAGCTATGCCTTTTATCTGAATGCTGTTCTAGAGACAGAAAGGCAGGATATAAAACACGACAGTTAAATACATTTAATGAAGTGTAATATATTCTAATAAAGCACCGTTCCTTGTTCTGCTATTGGCAATGTGTCAGTTGGTTGAAAGCTTACAAGGTGTTCCTTTTACTGGAACAGGTGGTAAACCTATTAAATTAGAATGGGGGGGAACTGAAGGATGATGTGCAATTTTATGCTTTGGGATGCTCAAGCAAGAATCTCAAAATAAATCTATTGATGACAATGTGGAAGTAAGTAGGTTTTATTTTATTTATTTTCATTCCGTCGCATTTTCTTTCAGATTAGTTTGTTCATTTCTTTTCCCGTTATAGGAGGAGACAGTAATGGGATGTCTGGCTCAGAAGGCCTGTAGACCTCACCTCATTTTAATAGCCAACTTGTGAAATCTTCCAAGGTACTATTATCATTATTGTTATTGTTGTTGTTGTTGACCCAGATGTTCAGGCTGAATTTGGCATTTTTGTCTACCTAACGAGTCCTTACTAAGGCTCTGGAATAGGCAAATCTGGATGTTTGATGGTGTTACAGATATCGTCGCAGGATGGAAGCAGTTCCAAGTAAAGCGGCCTTCTGCAATTGACTGATGGCGAATTTGTCAATGCCCATGGTGTTCAAATGGTGCTCCAGTTGTTTTGGGATTGCACCCAAGGCACTTACTACTATTGGCACTACCCTTGCTTGCCTTTGCCACAGTCGTTCTATTTCTATTTGTAGGTCTTTGATTGTTGTTGTTGTTGTTATTATTAATAATAATAATAATAATAATAATAATTAAGCAAATTTATATTGCTGCCCAGTTCATACGTAGGTGACCTTGGGAAGCTTACAATGTTTTTAATAATCACCCTATAATAGAAATCAAAAAATAAACCCCATGGCAGCAACAAAACACTCAAATCGGTCACTTGATTGGCTCCCTCTCCAATTGTGGCCCCCAGACCCACTGACACAAAACCACATTTTAAGAACTTTCAGAAATACAACAGGGTGGGAGCCAACTATACCTCGGGGGGAATGAGGTTCCATAAAGGAGCCGCCACCGAGAAGACCCTGCCTGCCTGCATGCCTGCCTGCCCGCCTCCCTCCCTCCCTCTCTCTCTCTCCCCCCTTTCTCTCTTTAATTTCAAAACCTCATGCCAAATCACATAAAGCATTTTATTTATTGAAACTAACTATACAACCGCCCATCTTAAAACCAGTTCTGGACAGCTCCCAATCAGAAGTAAAAACAGCATAAAAACCACAATAAGGCTATAAAGCTAAGCCCATTGGAAAAAAAAAAGGCACCAAGTCGTATAGTCTCCTATTTCATAGCTTGAGAGAAAGATTTGCAGACAAGACCAGCTGAACTTCAGAGAAGCAGAGTGTTGACTCCCACAGAAAAGCCACACCTCCTGGCTCCCATCATATGGGAATATTTAGGGGAAGGGAGTAGCAATAGCAATAGCTTTTAGGCCTACACAACCACCCCGTAGTGCTCCAGTTTATAGCAGAGGTGTCAAACTCAAGGCCTGAGGGCTGGATGCAGCCCGCAAGGGGCTGAGATCTGGTCCACGGGGTTGGCCTGGATTGGCCCGCGTTGCCTTTGCCAGTGAAAATGAAGTTCGGGGGTGGGGGGCATGAACGCCCTCCCCCAGCCTCCGTTTTCATTGGCAGAGGGCTGTCAAAACAAACTAAAAACAAAAAGAGAAATGTTTCCCCTTTTGCATTTGAGCATGCAAGAAGGGACAGGGAAAGAGAAAGGGAAAGAGGAAAGACAAAGAAACAGAAGGAAAGATGGGAAGAGAGCAAGGAAGGAAAAATAAGGAAAAAGGAAAGAAAGAAGGAGAATGAAGAGGGAAGGGAAAATATGACAAGGAAGGAGATTATAGTGAGAGCGAGGGAGGGTCTGAGGGAAGTCCTACCTTAGCACGTGGCCACCACAGGTGCCCCCGACACCAGTCCGGTGTCATGGCCTCCCGGCCACGCCCACCCACCCCCAGCCCTCCGAGGTCAAACACATCCCTGATGCAGGCCCTCAATGCAATTGAGTTTGACAGCTCTGGTTTATAGCGTTCTCTGAGCGGTTTACAGAGTCAGCATATTGCCCCCCCCAACTATCTGGGTCCTCATTTTAGTGATCTTAAAAGGATGGATGGGTGGGTGGGTGGGTCAACCTTGGGCCCCGTCAGGATTGAACTCCAGGCTGTGGGCAGTGTTTGCCTGCAATACTGCACTTTAACCACTGTGCCACTCTGTCTGACTTGGTAGGATGAGTGGGTGTCTGTAGGGAAAGGCAGAGCCATAGATAACCTGGGCCTGTGCCATATACGGCTTTAAAGGTGATGACCAGCGCCTTGAATTACACCTGGAAAGAAAAGGGCAGCCAGTGCAGCTTACGCAACAAATGTGTTCTATGGGCAAACCTAGGTGTACCAGTTAACATGGACCCAGCTGCAGTCTGGACCAGCAGAAGTTTCTAGGTGGACTTCAAGCACTCTGAACAGAAACCAATAACCTCTTTGGCTAAGACAAGATGTTTCAAAACCTCTTAAAGGTCAAAGCAATCTTTTCTTGCAACAGAAAACTAGAGGAAGTCCCAAGTTCCAAATTTTGTACATATTGCACGTAAGGGATAATCAGAGGATAATGATTTCCAGATTTTGGTATCTTTGCCCTGAAAAATTCTAGCCCGCTCCCTAAATGTTTACCTTACATAAATATAACATATTACTAATTGGTCCCATCAATTGAAAACTCACCATTTTTTAAAACCACGTGAGAGATCTTGTTGATTTCATCTTTAATGTCCTTCTTGGGCAAAGAACACAATGGCTTTTTTATGGTAAAGGTTCCCCTTGTACATATATGCTAGTCGTTCCCAGCTCTAGGGGGTGGTGCTCATCCCCATTTCAAAACCGAAAAACCAGGGCTGTCCAAAGACGTCTCTGTGGTCATGTGGCCAGCATGATTAAATGCCGAAGGCACACAAAACGCTGTTACCTTCCCACCAAAGATCGTTCCTGTTTTTCTATTTGCATTTTTACATGCTTTCAAACTGCTAGGTTGACAGAAGCTGGGACAAGTAGCGGGAGCTCACTCCATTACGTGGCGCTAGGGATTCGAACCGCCGAACTGCCGACCTTTCTGATCGACGAGTCAGTGTCTCAGCCACTGAGCCTCCGCGTTCCTTTGGCAGTAAAAAGTATACCTTCCACAACGAATCAAAACTCAATTCCCCATACTGAGATGCATTTAGCAGCCTATTCATCTATTTCCTCTAGAATTTATTTCAATTAGAAGGTTGAAAGCTAGGTGTAAATTGATGGTTTAATATCGATCATTTCTCTCAGTGGATTAAATTGCTTGAGCCAAACCAACTGATCTTTTAATTGAAAAGTTCAACACTTGCCCACTAACTTGGGGTGAATAATTGATTATAGGAGAGTAAAAATCTAGGGAACAATGTGTAAATTATGAAAAGAACATATGTTTCGCCACCAAAATACTTCATTACAAATGGTATTGTACCAATCAGAATCATTTCCGAGGGAGGGACAACAATATCATATTCAGTATTTGTCAATTAAACATGCCTTATAAGTTTGCAGTGGTTTAGTGGCTAAGATCACATAACTGCAAATATCATAAATATGAACCAGTTGCCAAGCATCCAAATTTTGATCACATGACTATGGGGATGCTGCGACAGTCATAAGTGTGAAAAATGGTCATGTCACTTTTTTCAGTGCCCTTGTAACGTTGAATGGTCACTAAACAAACTGCTGTAAGTCGAGGACTACCTGTAAAGTATAATTCTCTTTCCCAGTATGTTTAAAGCATCTTTTTATCTTATTATATTTAAATTAATGTAACTTTTCTATAGTCGAGTATTTATTTTATTATTATTTTACATCAGTGATTATATCAGTGATATGTCTACCCTGTTTCCCTGAAAGTAAGGCCTCCCTGGATAATAAGCGTGTGTGTCTGTGTGTGTTTTTTTTTTGTGTGTGTGTGTGTGTAGCAAGAAGGTTTGAATGGCTGTATTACTTGAGAATAAAAACTATTATTTCATTGAGTGAACGTACGAAACGTACGTACGTATGTATGTATGTATGTATATATACACACATATGTATGTGTGTGTATTTTCATAGATTTTCATGGGTGTAGGTACGTGGGTCTTGTTGTAATCTCAATCTTACACAGGAAATGTGTGTGTGTGTGTGTGTGTCTGTGCATATGCACACACATACATATATACTGTATACACACACACATATACATATATACATACATATACATATGCATATACATATACATATATGTTGTGGCTCAGCAGGAGCCATTGGAACTGCAAATAGACTCCGACGGCGAGGGGCCTTGTGAGTCGACTCTGGAAGAGGTGGAGGACCCTGGACAGGGTTCCGACTCCAAGCAGGGCGCAGAGAGGCTGGTTGGCCACCAGGAGGCGCCTGAGGCATGGAGCAGTGGTGAGAGCTGAAGGGAGTGTGCTCATGACGTCAGGCCTTGGAGTAGTGACGAGGAGACAAGGGAGGTGGTCCTGGATGCCAGGCAACACCAGGCAGATCGATGGAGAAAACAGCTATGCAGTTACAAAAGATAATTGGACTCAGCTGGTTGTAATTAGGCTCCTCTCAAGATTGCATTTAAGGAGGGACTTGGGGAGGAGTCTGATTTGCAGGATTCAACTTCATTCATACCGCTGGAGAAGCTGTTATCTGTCTATGTCGAAGTCTGAGTTGCTGCCAAGGCTCTTATCTGTTTGTTTATGCTTGGGCTTTCAGCCACCGAAGTTTATGTTTCCTGTTAAATAAAGTGCTATGAAATTCCAGTTAAGCTTGTCTCGGCATTTGTTACTGGACGGAGGAGGGGGTCAGAACACATATACATATACATATACATATACATATACATATACATATACATATACATATACATGTTGCATTTGTGGCAACATTAAAAATAATGGCTTCCTGTCTGGATGGTCTCTTGGGATGAGCCGATAGACAGAGAAAGGAAGCAGTATGCTTCCTCCCATATTTGGGCATACCAGGGGGTGATAAATAAATAGATAGATAGATAGATAGATAGATAGATAGATAGATAGATAGATAGATAGATAGATAGATAGATAGATAGATTAGATAGATTAGATAGATAGATAGATAGATAGATAGATAGATAGATAGATAGATAGATAGATAGATAGATATAGATAGATATGAACTGTTATTTCATTGAGTGAAATTATATATCACTCAATGAAATAACAGTTTTTATTCTCAAGTAATACACCCATTCAAACCCTCTTGCTTGCTGAAGTCCATCAAGTCCATATTACAGAAGAACATAGCAATAGCAATAGCAATAGCAGTTAGACTTATATACCGCTTCATAGGGCTTTCAGCCCTCTCTAAGCAGTTTACAGAGTCAGCATATCGCCCCTACAGTCTGGGTCCTCATTTCACCCATCTCGGAAGGATGGAAGGCTGAGTCAACCTTGAGCCGGTGAGATTAGAACCGCTGAACTGCAGATAACAGTCAGCTGAAGTGGCCTGCAGTACTGCACCCTAACCACTGTGCCACCTCGGCTCTTGATTGCATCATTACTATAAACAGGAGCAAAGAGAGGGAGGAAGGGAGGGAGGGAGGGAGGGAGGGAGGAAGGAAGGAGGAAAGGAGATTATAATGAGAGTGAGGGAGGACCTGCCTTAGTATTTGGCCACCACAGAAGCCTACAACATGTGATATCAAGCTGGCCATGCCTACCCTGGCCATGCACATGGCCCTCCCAAGCTCTGTTTTTGCTGACAGAGGAGACCGTTGCAACCAAAAATGGAGCTCGGGAGCCCATTTTTGCTGGCAGAGCACTTGGGCCACCCCAGGAGCCCCTGATACGAGTGACGTCGAGCTGGCCATGCCCCCCCATCCACACCCCATCTTTTCTAGGGGTAGGTTCCTGTATCGGTTGGTAGTGATTTGCAGCATGCACACGCCAGCTGCACGTTGCTCATGCATGCGCAGTTGACTATAAATTGTTCTGTGCATGCACAGAAACATGCCTGTAACGGCAGAAGAGACCTGGAACCGGTTCGGGGGCCTGGCCAGCCTGTGTCGCTGCTGCTTCTGTAACCCAGGCCAGATTACCAATACCGGTTTGCCCGAACTGGTGCGAACCACTAGAAACCCACCTCTGACCTTGCCCCCCACCCCAGGCCAAACACAACCTTGATGCGGCCCTCAATGAAATCGAGTTTGACACCCCTGATCTATGTGGTCGACATGATGGCACCTAATGAATGGAGCAATCAATCAGCCTGCTCAAAACCATATTATTATTTGGGTTTGTCCATCATTGGAAGCCCCAAAGGACCAGGTTGGGGGTTCATCCTGGGGGTAATCCATCTACATAGTCTTGATAGCACATAATCAATAAAATCACTGAGCCATGCAGACAAACATTTGCCTTGATCTTTCAAAACACCACAGGGCGCACATTTAAATAAATATTAATGAAAACCACTTGAGTGGGTAATATTCCTCTGGTGGGCATGGACTGTTCTCAAAATTTATGAGGAACAATAAAAAGCTAAAATGCAGTTCATTGAGGGGATTTGGCTCTGCCTTTGGAAGATCATTACAGTTTTGGTTTTCTGTCAGAAACCCAATTAAAAGAAAGTACATAAATTTCAGATAGCTGGGATTCTACCTTGGGATTAATTCAGGGAGCTGTTTGTGTTCTGTTTTCAAAGAGATCTCATAATAACATGCAGAGGCACTCATAACCCATTCAGCATCAACACATACAATTAAAATCTCATCAGGGTGTTTCTCAAAAAAAGAGGAGTGAAAAAAGACAGCAATTAGATTGAAGGAAGAAAAAAAAACCTCTTAGGAACTAAAAAGGAGCATCGTACTTGTGGACAGATAAGCCGCTCTCCGAACCGGTTGTTAAACCGGTAGGATCCCACCCCTGCCTAAGGTGGGACTAGAACTCACAGCCTCCTGATGATTGACCCAAAGTCATCCAGGTGGTTTTCATGCCTGAAGCAGGACTAAAACTCATTTTCTCCTGGTAATTGGCTCAAAGTCACCCAGCTGGCTTTCATGCCTAAAGTGGGACTAGAATTCACAGTCTCCTGATGATTGATCCAAAGTCATCCATCCAGTTTTGATGCCTGAGGCAGGACTAAAATTCACCCTCTCCCAGTTTCTACACTGGTGCCTTAACCACTGATTAGACCAAACTGGCCAAATAAGTATATTCAGGGTCTGTAATATGATAGTGAGAACAAACAACCAATGGAACAGAAGTTGCCTTCAGCAGTTGTGGGAGCTTCAACAATGGAAGCTTTCAAGAAGAGAATGGACTGCCATCTGTCAGAAATGGTGTAGGGTCTCCTCCTTGGATGGAGGGTTGGACTAGATAACCTATAAGGTCCCTTCCAACTCTGTTAATCTATATCCCTGGGAAGACAAGAGAGGGCACCTTTCTTGTGCCTTAAAACGGCTTCCACTGTACTGTCGTAAAATGGCTTCTACTGTATAGTGCCATGGCACAACAAAACCGCGCTCGTCAAAATCGCGGTGATAAAATTGCGGCGCTAAAGCCGCGACGTCATCACCGCGCGTCATCACCGCCGCGACTACAGTGCGGCAACAGACGGGCGCTTTAAAACGGCACCACAGCAGAAAGCAGATTTCAATTAAGGTAAGGGTTAGGATTAGGTTTAGGGGTTTGTTTTAGGGTTAGGTTTAGGGTTAGGTTTAGGGTTAGGTTTAGGGTTAGGTTTAGGGTTAGGTTTAGGTTTAGGGTTAGGTTCAGGCTTAGGGTTAGGTTTAGGGTTAGGTTTAGGGTTAGGTTTAGGGTACTGAGTGCTTGGGAATGCGCGGATTTGCCCTCCGCGATTATGTCATCGCGGTAGGGTCGCATTTTTCCTTACCGCTTAGAACGGCGCGAATTAGTCTTCGCGCTTATGTCTCCGCGGATAAGGGCTTCGCGGATTTCTGGTGGAACCGTATAGTGCAGTAGATGTTGCCACGGTAACAGCTTCATAGTACTCGACAAGGGGGCTCCCTCTGGTAAGAGGGAAAATCCAACATTAGAAATTACTTTGGTCTGGACATTTCCCACCTATAAATAAATACCCGGGCAACGCCGGGTTATCGGCTAGTATCTATTAAACAAATAATAATGCATTCATCTTTCTTGGTTTTTCCTCGAAGATGTTTCACTTCTGATCCAAGAAGCTTCTTCACTTTTGCCCTGAAGAAGTTTCTGGGATGAGAAGCAAAACATCTTCAAGGGGGGAAAAAAACCCAAGAAAGTCCAGTTGCCTTTCGGAGAAAGCACTTTTAGGGACAACCGGGATAACTGGATGATTGAGAATCTCTATAGACAGAATAAGGAAACTAAGCTAGAAGTTTGTGATGCTGGGAAAGGTGGGAGGAAAAAGAAGAAGAGAACAACCAGCAGCAAGATGGATGAACAATTATAGTGGGTGAAGGATGCAGCCTCGGGAGACGTGAAGGACAGATTGTCATGCACAAAAATCTATCTTCTCCTTAAGAGGCGACTGTGTCTTGATGGCAGGTAATCAAAAGGATAGAAACCAGGTCGCTGTGAGTGCTTTCTGCCTTAGGCACAAAACCAGAGGGGGGGGTGACCTTGGGCTTGTCCGAGAAGACAAGGGCAAACCACTTCCATTAAAGTTGTCAGCAAGGTAGCAGGGACCCCTCCCTGTCGTTGTCAGAAGTCATAACTACCTTGAGGGTCAAATAGAAATAAAGGCTTAGCTGGTGTAAGGAGATTGGGAGAGGGGGGGGTGTTGGGGTGTTGAGATGCTGCCATGACACATTTGGGCCACGGTTACATGTGAGTGCAGGACTCCTGTGCGAAAAGTGTTTTGTTTTTTTTGCTTGCGCTCCTTGACCACAACTCACTGAAATGCACTACTTCCACGGAAGAGATTTGATCTCTGTCGTGACTCGTCAAAACCGCGCTCGACTAAACTACGCCCAACTAAACCGCGTCGCTGACGTCATCAACAGGGCGACAACAGCCAGCGCGGAGAAAGAAGGGCGCTTTAAATAGTGCTTTGAAAGCAAGCCGATTCAACTTAAGGTAAGGGTTAGCTTTAGGGTTAGCTTTAGGGTTAGGTTAAGGGTTAGGGTTAGGTTTAGGGTTAGGTTAAGGGTTAGGGTTAGGTTTAGGGTTAGGTTAAGGGTTAGGATTAGGTTTAGGGTTAGGTTAAGGGTTAGGTTTAGGGTTAGGTTAAGGGTTAGGTTTAGGGTTAGGTTTAGGATTAGGTGTAGGGGGGTTAGGTTTAGGTTTAGGGGTTAATTTTAGGTTTAGGGTTTACAGCGTGCTTTTGTCTCCACTCTGTTGTTGCCCTGTTGATGACGTCAGCGACGCGGTTTAGTCGAGCACGGTTTTGTCGGTGAACCGATCTCTGTGACAGACAAAGAAAAAGGCAGCAGGAAAACTTCTACCCTCTCTAGGTGGCGCCTGGTTTTGTAACCCTCCATTATAATAAGCCGTTTTATTTGGTTTCTTCCATATGCCGAAAAGATCCCCCTGCAAGGCATTGTTTCCAAACACTGATCAATTCCCTATTAAAAGAATTTAGCTTCGATTTTGTCATTGCTTCTGTGGCTGATTTTGAAAACCTGGGGAGGATTTGTAGGGTTTTTTATTATTATTATCTAAGCAAAAGCAGCATCCTCATATATGGCCCTGTTCTGACCCCCCTTCGTCGCTCGTTCACAGACGACAGTCAGACAGACTTAAAAGGAAATAACTTTATCAGTCTTGGCTCACGCTGGCTGCGAGCCCCAAAATAAACATAAATAAAGTCTCTGGCAACAAGGGTTACGCAGCAGAATGCAAAAACAAAAAGCTCTTACAGCAACACCAGGTTTACAGAAAGAAAGCAAATCACTTCTCCAAGTGTCTCTTTGAATCAGGATTACAGAAAGCAAATCACTTATCCAAGTGCCTCTCACAAACAAACCACGACCGATGAACGATGAACCACGAATGAACGAGTGAACGTTGACTTCTGCAACCAGGGCATGGCACCATCAGTCCTTTTATCTCCAGAAGACGACACTAATGAGCCCCAGCTGCATTGTTATTCCTGCATCCCGACTCAACTCACAGCAAACTTCTGCTGAGTCACAACATAACCCTAATAAAGTTTTACGTGCAAAGAAGAAGAAAAAAAATGTGAAGGGAGGGGCGGGAAGAAAAGGCACTAATCCTATTTATTTGTTTTCGTTTGTTTGTTTGTTTGTTTAATTTGTACCCATGTTTTCCCCAAAAATAAGACTGGGTCTTATATTAATTTTTGCCCCAAAAGACACATTCGAGTTTATTTTCTGGTTAGGTCTTATTTTCGGGAAAATACGGTACTTAAATGCATCCATCTGGCTGATCTTAACTGTGGCTTATTTGTGGCATCCTGAAAAATCATGCTAGGGGCGTGATGGCGAATCTATGGTAAGAGCCCTCTCTGCGGGCATGCGAGCTGTTGCTCCAGATCAGCTCCACCGCACATGTGTGCACACCTCCTGCCGGCCAGCTGATGTTTGGGTGTCTGCCGCACACGCATGGGGGGTTCGTGTGGGAGACACGTGCACATGCTCCTCCCGAGCTCTGCTCTCGCTGACAGAAGCACCGCGGGGTGGTCCTTCACTGCTTCCAGGGTGGCTCCATGGGCCAGATCTAAGTACCACGCAGACCAGATCAGCCCCCCCCCTCCCAGCCTTGAGTGTGACACCCCTGTGCTAAACCATTTCAATCCATAATGCCGAATAAAACACACCCAGAAAAAGAAAAAAGTTTACTACTTGTAGATTAAAGGGAATATTACTATGATTGGTATTGTTGTGCAACTAATTAAGAAACAAAGAAAATATAGTCTATTGTTAATTGTAGAAAAAAATTGAAAGAAATGCTCTCTATGTCAAAAGAAAACTAGATACATATTGTCTACAGTAAAACAGACCAATAGAGAAATATGAAATGACAATTTGGTGCAATTTTTGAAGGGGCAATGGAAGGTATTAAGCAAAAAATGAGTACTAAAAATGGAAAATAACGGAGGAAAGTAATTTGGTTGAAAGTGAAAACCAAACTAGGAGGTATACAAGATTTAATACAATAGGAGAGTTGGAAGGGACCTTGGAGGTCTTCTAGTCCAACCCCCTGCCTAGGCAGGTAAAATAGATTATGTAAAGGAGAGGATGTAAAAGGGAAGATCCGGTCAACACTTTGTTTCTATAATATGTGTAAAGTTGTATTTTAAAAAAAAAAAAAACATTTGGCAAAAAAACACAAAAAAAGCATCAGCAAGAGAACAGAAGGCTGGGGAAAAGGCAGCTAAGAAGACAATGCCATTCTCGCACTACTCTGGCTGTTTATGTTTTAAACACCACTTGTACATTCAAGGTCATAATTTCCTATCCCCGCCATCTCCAGAAGCACCTTGTCTCCCTCCGCTGTGAAGATGGAGGCTTGGTTCCACTCCGCTCTCCAAACAGAGAACAACAGTCTGTCTGTCTGTCTGTCTGTCTGTCTGTCGGTCTGTTGGTCTGTCGGTCTGTCGGTCTGTGCCCCTGAGTGTTATTGCAATCATCAAATCGTTTTTTTTTCTTTTTAATAAATAAATAACTAACTGAAAATAAAAGGTTACGTCTTCCAGACTTTTCGTGACTTGCTGGTGCCCTTTGCTTCCCCCCACCCCCACCCCAGGATCATTTAAAGCTTTGATCCGCGAGAGCTATTTTGGTTAATGAAATGGCCAGGTCAGTGGAGCAGAAAAGTCCTATGAGGCATTAGATGAGCTCTAAGCAGTCTGGCAGCTCTGACACACACACACACACACACACACACACACACACACACACACACACGGTAAAGGAGTCCCTGCAGATTTTACCCCGCTATTCGTTGCCAAAGGGGCATTGCTCATCTCCATTTCTAGGTCACTGAGCCAAATGTCCGAAGACTTTTCCATGGTCATGGGACCAGCATGACATTATGGAGTGTTGTTATCTTCCCAATGGAGTGGTACCTATTTATCTACTCGCTGTCAGCGTTCCAAGTAATGCACCCATAGAAAGCAGAACTCTGAGACAGGTCGATTCCTCAATGAACAATTTATTGGATACATCACATTGGCACAACTGGTGAAAAGCTGACTCTGAAAGTTCCTGAGGTTTTCACCCAGTTGAAAATGAAAGTTCCCCCTTTCGCCCCAGTCATCCGTCACATTGTCCAATAGAAGTGCTGGCTGGTTGTTTGGTTACAATACTCGTTCTCCTTCCAGCCACCTGTTGAAACGTCCTTGGTTCTCCAGGGAAAACTTTCTGTTTTGGCTACAAACTCCCAGCTATCTATTTTCCTCCCGGCTCCCATCTAGTGGCAACCCTGAAGCTGTAAAGATGGCCTCAGCCAGGTTCGCTTCAGGGTTGACACTTGCATTTGCTTGCTTTCAAACTGCTAGGTTGGCAGGAGCTGAGGTGAGGACTGGAGCTCACCCCGTCACGAGGCGCTCAGGTCTCGAACCTGGGCTGCACATTCACCAGCCTGTAATACTGCAAAAAGAGAAATCTAGGGTCTTTAGAGTGGTAAGATAGGTTTATTGTGAAAATGAAACTTTATCTATCTATCTATCTACCTACCTACCTACCTACCTACCTATCATCTATCTATCTATCTATCTATCTATCTATCTATCTATCATCTATCTATCTATCTATCTATCTATCTGTCATCTATCTATCTATCATCTAATCTATCTATCTATCTATCTATCATCTATCTATCTATCATCTATCTATCTATCTATCTATCTATCTATTTTACCATTATTATGCAGCTTGCATGCTTACAAGGTAAAGGTAAAGGTAAAGGTTCCCCTCGCCCATAGGTGCTGGTCGTTCCCGACTCTAGGGGGCAGTGCTCATCTCCATTTCAAAGCAGAAGAGCCAACGCTGTCTGAAGACGTCTCCATGGCCATGATGAGAGTGGCCTACTCAGCCTCCTACACCATGGCGGGGGGGGGGGGGGCGGCAGGGCATTTTTGGCCTCCCCAGGCTCCAAAGGCTTTTCTTGAGCCTCCAGGAGGACGGAAATGGCCTCCCCTGGGCTCCGAAGGCAGGAAACAGTCCCATTTCCAGACTTCCGGAACTTCTGTGCGGCCCCTGCACTTACCTGGCATCCAAAATGGGCCGTGTGGAGACTCCTGGGAGGGGCAGGGTGGGCGGGGCCAGCCAATCCTTGCAACTAGTGGTTCGGCCAACCAGATGTAAAATTAGCATCTGGTTCACCCAAACCAGTCCGAACTGGCTGAATCCTACCCCTGTTTACAAGGCAGTGGGTTGCATCATGTCCCTTGATTTCAAAACATCCCCAGTATTCTCATTCTGAATTTCCAAGGTTGCATTCTTGGATAACTGTGGTTTCTCTCCAGAGGGACAGGATATAGAGATATCTGGAAAAAGCCATTATCATCTGGTTAATGTGATTAATTTTGCTATTAGTTTTCCCACTTAATGACCCACAATCCTCATCTCTGGAGAAACGAAGATGACAGGATGTGATTCAAGCACTGCTTTTCGGCTTGCCAAAAGTCCTTGGCTGGGTTCACACAACAGACGTGTGAAAGATTGCAGAGAGCTTGAGAAAAGAAGGGAAAAGAGCACAAACAAGCGAAAGATGGACATAGGTAAAGGTAAAAGTTCCCCTCTCACATATGTGCTAGTCGTTCCCGACTCTAGGGGGCAGTGCTCATCTCCGTTTCCAAGCTGAAGAGCCAGTGCTATCCGAAGACGTCTCCATGGTCATGTGGCCGACATGATTAAACACCAAAGACGCACAGAACGCTGTTACCTTCCCACCAAAGTGGTTCGTACTTTTCTACTTGCATTTTTCACGTGCTCTCGAACTGCTAGGTTGGCAGAAGCTGGGACAAGTAATGGGAGCTCACTCCGTTATGCGGTGCTAGGGATTCAAACCGCCAAACTGCCGACCTTTCTGACAGACAAGCTCAGCGTCTTAGCCACTGAGCCACCGCCTCCCTTTAATGGACATAAGCGACACCTTAATCTGGTTTAACGTAAATCTAGGAAGAAGCACTGCAAATACTGCAGAGACCCCATCTGAATGAATTCACTGTAAATCAGTGTTTTCCAAAACTTGGCAACTTTAAGGAACCCTGGTGACGCAGTGGCTAGAATGCCGTATTGCAGGTTAACTCTGCCCACAGCCTGGAGTTCAATCCTGACAGGGCTCAAGATTGAATCAGCCTTTCATCCTTCCGAGGTTGGTAAAATGAGGACCCAAATTGTTGGGGACAATATGTTGACGTTGTACATCACTAGAGAGTTCTGTAAAGCATTAGGGGGTGGTATCTAAATTTATTTAAAATGTGTGGACTTTTTTTTGTCTTTTTACAATCCTGTAATCTCTTGCTTTGGGATGGAGCTGAGAATTCACTGGTCGGATGCCCTTCCTGACAACTACAGGGGGTTCGCAGCAGATATTTTCTCTTTGCACACTGATAGAGAAACACCTGTTGCTGTCTAGGAGAATGGTTGCAGGATTTGGGTATGGCTAGTCTAGAGAAAACAAGGAATAGCATTGACATGATACCAATATTCCATTACTTGAGGGGAAAAGTGGAGGGGGGTCAACTTATTTTCCAAAGCACCAGAGGGCAAGGCAAGAAACAATGGATGGAAACTAATCAACCAAGGAAGCAACCTGGAATTTCCTAACAGTGAGAACAAATGGAGCAGTTTGTCTCCAGAAGTTATGGGGGCTTCATCACTGGAGGTTTAAAAAAGAGATTGGACAGTCACTTGTCTGAAATGTATAGGGCCTTCTTCTTGAGCAAGGGGGCTGGACTAGAAGACCTCCAAGGTCCCTCCCAGCTCTATTCTATTCTGATTGGAATTGATTGAAATAGGATTGAACCAGAGGTGGGTTCCTACCAGTTTGCACCTATTCGGTAGAACTGGTTCATCAAATCTACCAAACCGGTTAGAAAAGGTTCCACCAGTGGACCCGGAAAGCAGGCCACACCTACATAAGAGGTTCCAAAAAATTCTTGAAACCCACCACTGCCCCCCCCCCACACAGAGAGACTGAGAGAGAGAGAGAGAGAGAGGGAGGGAGGGAGGGAGGGAGGGAGGGAGGAAGGAAGGAAGGAAGAAAGAAAGAAAGAAAGAAAGAAGAAAAAGAGTGAGAGAGAGATGAAAGAAATAAAGAAAAAGGGACAGAGAGACAAAAGGAAGGACAGAGAGAGAGAGAGAGAGAAAGGAAGGAAGGAAGAAAGAAAGAAAGAAAGAAAGAAAGAAAGAAAGAAAGAAAGAAAGAAAGAAAGAAAGAAAGAAAGAAAGACAGACATGGCCGGCAAGCCACTCCCACAAAGGAGGCCACACCCACAGAGTAGGTTCCAAAACATTTTGAAACCCACCACTGGATTGAACTCTCAACTTTCCGAGTGAGAGGTGAGAGTCTTCACCTCTAGGCCACCGTGCCGCTCAGGACTTGCAGAATTCCCCAGCCAGCTTTTCCAGTTCCAAAATGAGAAAAATAGTTTTTTCCCATCTCGTCTTAGTTTCTTCCACCCTTCCAATTTCCCACCCTGTGTTGGTTAGGCTAAGAAATAGCCGGGTAAGTAATCCTAATATTTAAACAGGGATTTGAACGGATATTCTTGGCATCTCACCCGTTCATGCCATCCAAAAGGTGTGACCAACCAATGGAGCCTCTGTAGATATAGATCAGTAACCTTATCTGTGAAATGAGAATATTAGCAAACCGTCCCATCCAATAAACACAGCAAGGTGATAAGCGGGGGGGGGGGGGAGGGAATGTTTGAGGATGTTGGCTCTGAGTCCAACTTCACAAGAAAAACAGCTTATTGTTGAAAATCCAGGGCAAAAAGTCACCTGCAGTTGCCCTTTGCGAATGGAAAAATGGGTCAGCCGTGGAGATCTTATAGAAATCCCTCCTGCAAGTAGGAAAAGAGGAGGCCAGATCTATAACCCCTGTTGACCTTGCTCAGAGGCCAGCGACCCACATTTTCTGCCCTCTGCTGCGGTTCCCTGTCCCTCAAAATATGCGTCATAACCACCAATATGCGACACCCCGCCGGCGTGCAATTTATTGAGCTTTTCAAACGCCCGGTAGATTTTATGGCTCCCGATGTTTTCTTTTCTGTGGGAAATAGATCCAAATGGTTCTTTGAGCGTTTAAGGTTGCTGACCCCTGACTTCGTTGAATGGGTTGGGTTCCCATCCTTGTTTTCTACTGCTGCTGAACGATACCGGTCATACTCGACCTACGACCCGTACAGTGGTGGGTTTCAAAAATTGTTCGAACCTACTCTGTGGGTGTGGCCTTCTTTGTGGGAGTAGCTTGCCACCCATGTGACCGGATAGGAGTGGCTTGCCGCCCATGTGACCGGATATGAAATTATGAATTAGTACTTAGGTCAGTCCAAGTAGCTATTCAGAAACTCTGGCATTGAAGCATGCAAGTCTTAAAGCTGTCAAGTTACAAGACCCTTGCACCCCTAACCCTTTAGGGAAAAAAAAACTAGGGGTCTTCAAACCTGACAGCTTTAAGACTTGTGGACTTCAACTCCCAGAATTCCTCCTCCAGTCACGTTGGCTCAGGAACTCTGGCATTGAAGTGTGCAAGTCTTAAAACTGCCAAGTTACAAGACCCTTGCACCCCTAACCCTTTAGGAAAAAAAACCCCAGGGGTGTTCAAACAATGCAGCTTTAAGACTTGTGGACTTCAACTCCCAGAATTCCTCCTCCAGTCACATTAGCTCAGGAACTCTGGCATTGAAGCATGCAAGTCTTAAAGCTGTCAAATTACAAGATCCTTGCACCCCTAACCCTTTAGCAGTGGTGGGTTTCAAGAAAATTTGGGACCTCTTTTGTAGGTGTGGCCTGCTTTCCGGGTCCACTGGTGGAACCTCTTCTAACCGGTTCGGTAAATTTGATGAACCAGTTCTACCGAATAGGTGCAAACTGGTAGGAACCCACCTCTGGACCCGTATCAGGTCCAAAATTTCCGTGGCTAAGCCAGCCAGTTGTTAAAGTGAGGTTTGCCCCATTTTGCAATCTTTCTTGTCACCATTGTCAAGTGAATCGCTGGTGTTGTTAAGTCAATAACCCAGTTGTTAAGTGAATCTGGCTTCCCCACTGACGTTGCTTGTCAGGTCGCAAAAGTTTATTTGCCATAAGTCCAGGGACAATGCAACCGTCATACATATGAGCCAGTTTTCAAGTATTGGGATTTTGGTGCTACCATGGTCATAGGTGTGAGAAATGTTCCTAAGTCACGTCTATGGAGATTCTCAGTCATCCAGGTCATGGTTGTCCCAAAGGTGATTTTTTTCCAAGAGGCAACTGGACTTTCTGGCTTTTTTCCTTGAAGACATTTCACTTCCCATCCAAGAAGCTTCCTCTTCAGCTTCTTGGATGAGAAGCAGTGGTGGGTTTCAAAAATTGTTCGAACCTACTCTGTGGGTGTGGCCTCCTTTGTGGGAGTGGCTTGCCGCCCATGTGACCGGATGGGAGTGGCTTGCCACCCATGTGACCGGATATGAAGATGCCGACGACACTTGTCAGAACCACCTTAAATTACCTCACACACAGCACTGGCATGAATAAGAATATGATGTAAACTTGTTTTTTAAAAGGCATCTTTGGTTTGCGTTAAAATAACTTCAACACCCGCAATGTTCCGATTGCACCACAAACGCAGTAGTCATCCTTACCTTTCACAGAGACACTGAGTTTTATAAATATGAGCATGATAGTGTAGAATAATCATATCCAAGGACCAGTGGTGGGTTTCAAAATTTTTGGAACCTCTTCTGTAAGTGTGGCCTGCTTTCCGGGTCTACTGGTGGAACCTCTTCTAAATGGTTCGGTAGATTTGACGAACTGGTTCTACCGAATAGGTGCGAACTGGTAGGAACCCACCTCTGATGAGAAGCAAAACGCCTTCCAAGAAAAACCAGAAAGCCCAGTTGCTTCTTGGAACAGCACTTTTCGTTCATAAGTCACTTTTTTTCAGTTCTGTTGTCACTTCGAACGGTTGCTAAACGAATGGCTGTAAGTCAAGGACTACCTATCGATTGGATGCCTTGAAGCCGAACTTGGTCGTCTATGAACAACTTGCAATCTAGAGCAGCGGTTCACCAACTGGTGGCCCGTGATAAAATTTTGGTGGTCTGCAGAAACATTATTTGCATTTTTTATACTGCACTGGATCAGGGGTCCTCAAACTACGGCCACTGGGCCGGATACGTGCAATGAATGCTTGTTTTGCTGCAGAGAGTCTCCCCCTTCGGGGTCTTTTTGTGCGGGTCGGAGGGGGAGAGAAATTCCACCTGGGGGCTGCTTCAGCCTCCTGGTGCGGGTCTTTGGGCGAAAGCTGGAGGGCAGTGCTGCTGGTGGCAAAGAGCCAGAGGGCCTCGTTCCAGTGATACGGCCTCATGGCCTGGAATTCGCTGACCATCTCAGCCCGCTGAGCCTCCAGGTGCTGGTACCTGGCCTTGAACTCCTGCAAGGTCTTCCCTCTGCTTGGAAAGCCTATGCTCGTAGTCCTCAGTGAAGTGCTTCTACCGAGCCTCAGGCAGATCAAATTTCAACTGAGCAGCTGTTTTGCCAACTCTTTCTAATGGTGACTGCTTAGCTCCAACAACTGCTTCCTGTTGGGGCCCTAAGGAGCCCAGGCGGGCAGGCGAGGAGTGGCTGGGAGGGGAAGGGCGAGTAAAGACCGACAAGGCTGCTCTCGACGTGAGTGACAGCAAGTTGGCCACAACCACCCAGTCACGTGACCACCAAGCCACGCCCACCAAGCCAATCATTAGGCAGTTCGTATTAGTGGTCTGCAGGATTTGAAATTATGAATTTAGTGGTTCCCTGAGGTTGGTGACCCCTGCTTTGGAGAATCTACATGAACAGAGATGCCTCCTGGGACACCCGGTTTCCTCTCTGCCCCCTTTTGCCCTCTGGGTGTTGGCAGACCTGTTTCCAAAGACACCACCTCGCCAGGCACGGTGCCCAAAATCGGGATAAAGTGATTAAGGATCCCCAAGAAAACAAGAAATGGTTGACAAAAATGACAGGTTACATCTTGCCGGGATTAATTGATCCTTTTGCAGATTGACAATAGGAACCCAAATATTTATTTTGTGGCACAACAGGGAAAAAAGGCCGGAGGTATATAACCACTACCTAGATTGCAATATAAGCAGGCAAAATGTCACTTTGCAACTGGACTGAGCTTTGCTAACTGTTGCTGTGCTTTCTTTACTTTTCTTTCTTTCATTCTTTCATTCATTCTTTCTTTCTTTCTTCTGTCCCTTCCTTCCTTTCCCTTCTTTTCTCTCTCTCTTTCTCTACTTTTCTTTTGGGGGAAACACACACTGTTGCTGTGCTTTCTTTACTTTTCTTTCTTTCTTTCTTCTGTCCCTTCCTTCCTTCCTTCTTTCCTTTCCCTTCTTTTCTCTCTCTCTTTCTCTACTTTTCCTTTGGGGGAAACACGCTTTCTCTAGAATCCCTTGGTCTTGTTAAAGCAGTGTTTCTCAAACTTGGCATGTCTTTAAGACATGTGGACTTCAACTCCCAGAATTCCCCAGTTTGCATGTCTTAAAGTTGCCAAAACTGAGAAATGCTGGGTTAAAGGTTTTTCTTTGCACAACTGCAGGAGGCAAGGCTCTTCCTAAATCAAGGCTCTGGCCTCATTCTACCATGGGCTTGTTATTCTATTCTATTCTATTACTTGCTGCTAATGGTTTTGTTAAAAGAGAATCATTTGCTCTTGTGTACAACATTTCCTGACACAACTATTGCAGATCTTTCATCTAGCAAACAATTATGGCAAAATTATACCTAAATCTATCCAAAGGGTATGTGTAAATCGCCAAGAAAGCTTTTTTTTACTTTGAGAAAAAGCACACACACAAACACACACACACACAGAGAGAGAGAGAGAGAGAGAGAGAGAGAAAGGGAGAGAGAGAGACATAAACGGACACAGATATAAACTGGGTGAAACTAGTCTTAATAGCAGTGACTGTGAGAGGGATCCTGGAGTCTTAGACAACTAGCTAAATATGAGCCAGCAGTGTGGAGTGGCAGCCAAAAAAGCCAATGCAATCATAAATTGCATTAACAGAGGGATATAATCAAGATCAAGGGAGGTACTAATGCCACTCTATATAGCCCTAGTAAGACCACACCTAGAGTACTGCATCCACTTTTGGTCACCACACTATAAAAAAGATGTTGAGACTCTAGAAAAAGTGCAGAGAAGAGCAACCAGGATGATTAGGGGACTGGAGGCTAAAGCATGCGAAGAACGGTTACAGGAACTAGGCATGGCTAGTCTAGTGAAGAGAAGGACCATGATAGCAGTCTTCCAATATTTGAATGGAGGCCACATAAAGGAAGAGGTCAAACTATTTTCCAAGGTACCTGAAGGCCAGACAAGGAACAATGGATGGAAGCTGACCAAGGAGAGATTCAACCTAGAAACAAGAAGGAACTTTCTGACAACGAGAACAATCAACCCATGGAACAGAAGTTGCCTTCGGAAGTTGTGGGAGCTTCACCACTTGAGTCTTTCAAGAAGAGATTGGACTGCCATTTGTCAGAAATGGTGTAGGGTCTCTTGCTTGAGCTAGTAGGACTAGATGACCTATAACTGTGATGGCGAACCTATGGCACATGTTCCAGGGGTGGCACACAGAGGCCTCTCTGCTGGCGTGCGTGTCGTCGACTCAGGTCAGATCTCCGTGGCGTTTCTTTCGTGAGCTTCTGTTTCCCTACAAATGATGAAACAGAAGCTCATGAAAGAAAGAAAAATTCACCTCTTGCAGCGTTGCCTGCCAGCTGTCCACGCATGTTTATGCATGCACACATTTGCACATGCATGCACCTTTCAGTTTGGGCATGCATGTGTGCAGTTTGGGCACTCGGTGTCTAAAAGGTTTGCCATCACTGACCTATAAGGTCCCCTCCAACTCTATTATTATCTGTTATCTATATAGACCAGTGTTTCTCAACCTTGGCAACTTGAAGATGTCTGGACTTCAACTCCCAGAATTTCCCAGCCAGCGAATGCTGGCTGGGGAATTCTGGGAGTTGAAGTCCGGACATCTTCAAGTTGCCAAGGTTGAGAAACACTGATATAGACACACACATACACCCTTCTGACAGTTTCTATATGTCCCTTCCTGCAGCCCCATTGACAGACAGCAGCTGAATAGCTCCTCAAGCTAATTCACAGTATAGAGTCCATTAAAATGCAACAATCCATGAGTTCAGTTCCCAAGAGAGGATTTGAACCCTCCATCTCTGGCTAGGTATACAGGTAGTCCTCAAGTTATGACCACAATTCAGCCCCACATTTATGTTGCTAAGTGAAACACTTGTTAAGTGAGTTTTGCCCCATTTTACGACTTTTCTTGCCACAGTTGTTAAGTCAAAGAACGGCACTTGCCAAGTTAATAACACGGTTGTTAAGTGAATCTGGATCCCAACCCCAATTGACTTTGCTGGTCAGAAAGTCACAAAAGGGGATCAAATGATGCTGGACACGGCAACCGTCGTAAATAGAAACCAGTTGCCCAGAGTCCCAATTTTGATCACGTGATCTTGGGGATGCTGCAATGGTCATAAGGGTGAAAAAAATGCTCATAAGTCACTTTTTTTCAGTGCCATTGTAACTTTGAACTGTCACTAAATGAATTGTTGTAAATCAAGGACTACCTGGTATTTGAGGATTCCCAATAAGGATGCAACTGTTTGTGTGCTGCCTCCTGGTGGTCAGTTTAGCCGATTACACTCAAAGGTACAGAAGTATTATAACTAGCAAATTGGATTTTAAATATAGGTAGTCCTCAACTTACAACAGAGGTGGGTTCCTACCGGTTCGCACTGGTTCGATAGAACCGGTTCGTCAAATCTACCGAACCGGTTAGAAGAGGTTCCACCAGTGGACCCGGAAAGCAGGCCACACCTACAGAAGAGGTTGCAAAAAATTCTTGAAACCCACCACTGCCACACACACACACACAGACTGACAGAGAGAGAGAGAGAGAGAGAGAGGGAGGGGAAGGAAGGAAGGAAGGAAGGAAGGAAGGAAGGAAGGAAGGAAGGAAGGAAGGAAGGAAGAAAGAAAGAAAGAAAGAAAGAAAGAAAGAAAGAAAGAAAGAAAGAAGAAAAAGAGTGAGAGAGAGATGAAAGAAAAAAAGAAAAAGGGACAGAGAGACAAAAGGAAGGAAAGAGAGAGAGAGAGGAAGGAAAACCACCACTGACTTACAATCATTAGTTTAGCCTCCATTCAAAGTTGCAATAGACTGGATAAAGTAACCTATGACTGATTCTCACACTTAGGACTTTTGCAGCTTCTCTATAGTCATGTGATCAGAATTTAAGCATTTGGCAACCAGTTTCCGATTTTAAAAAAGGCCATTGGAATGAATAGAGTTAACGGTCATCTTATTTGCTTAACAACCATGTTGTTTGCTTAACGACCACCCAAAAAAAGAAGGCTGGAAAATGACTTCTGGTCTCATGGATCCCTTGACTTGCACCCACAATGACTTAAAATCATAATTCCAGGTTTAATTATGGTTGTAAGGAGGGTTATCTTAGGGAAATGTTCATAACGTGATTTGGGGTGCTTTTCCCCCCCAAAAGGCAACTGGACTTTTGGATTTTTTTTAATTTGAAATTATTTCACTTCTCATCCAAGAACCTCAGTTCTTTACTTCAGCTCCAGCTTCTTCTTGGATGAGAACTGAAATATTTTCATCAATGACTTGGACGAGGGGATAGATGGGGAACTCATCAAATTTGCAGATGACACCAAACTGGCAGAAATAGCCAATACTCCAGAAGATAGGCCAAAGATACAGAAGGATCTTGAAAGACTTGAACATTGGGCACTATCTAACAACGTGAAATTCAATGGTGAAAAGAGTAAGGTTCTACATTTAGGCAAGAAAAACGAAATGCACAGGTACAGTATAGGTGGTACCTTGCCCAATAGTAGTAACTGTGAAAGGGATCTTGGAGTCCTAGTGGACAACCATTTGAATATGAGCCAGCCGTGTGCAGCAGCTGCCAAAAAAGCCAACACAGTTCTAGGCTGCATTAACAGAGGGATAGAATCAAGATCACGTGAAGTGTTAATACCACTTTATAATGCCTTGGTAAGGCCACACTTGGAATACGGCTTTCAGTTTTGGTCGCCACGATGTAGAAAAGATGTTGAAACTCTAGAAAGAGTGCAGAGAAGAGCAACAAAGCTGATTAGGGGACTGGAGGCTAAAACATATGAAGAGCGGTTGCAGGAACTGGGTATGTCTAGTTAATGAAAAGCAGGACTAGAGTAGAGATGATAGCAGTCTTCCAATATCTCAGGGGTTGCCACAAAGAAGAGGGAGTCAAACTATTCTCCAAAGCACCTGAGGGCAGGACAAGAAGCAATGGGTGGAAACTAATCAAGGAAAGAATCGACTTAGAACTAAGGAGAAATTTCCTGACAGAACAATTAGTCAGTGGAACAACTTGCCTCCAGAAGTTGTGAATGTTCCAACACTGGACGTTTTTAAGAAGATGTTGGATAACCATTTGCCTGAAGTAGTGTAGGGTTTCCTGCCTAAGCAGTGGGTTGGACTAGAAGGCCTCCAAAGTCCCTTCCAACTCTGTTATTCTATTCTATTCTATATTTTCAAAAAATAAAACCAACAACATCCAGTTGCCTTTTAGAGGAAAAAAACCTCCTTTGGGACAACCGCAACCTGGATGATTGAGAATCTCCATAGATGTGATTTGGGGCAATCACAAACTCTTAAAATTATTGCTGTTGAGTTAACATTTTGAAAAAGCACGGAACAAAATATACTTCCGGAGGGGGAAAAAAGAATTATTATTATTGTTGTTGTGACTGTTGTTGTTGTTTACATCTTTCCCATTTGGATGCTAGCACTAATTCCTTTGTACTACAACAGAAAGCATATTAGCAATTCTGCTATCATGTTCCAATATCATCTTCAAGCCCAGGGGATGAAGTCTAGATTGAAAAGAAACCATTAAGCGTAGAAAAAAAGGGATAAAAGAAAAAAAAAATCTACAACATCCAGGGTTTCCAGCTGTTACCCCCTTTCCCACCCCGTCCTCCACCCCTATTACAACATACAAACACATTTCTGAAGGCAGCATACCAGCCTGCTTGGGAAAGTGAGATCACTGCAACAGAAGAAAATGTACCGCTGATCTCCCAATCTGGAGATTTCACTAAAACAAAATTGCATTAATCCATCTTTGTGGGTTTAAATTACCAAAGTTCGGTATGATTCTTAGGGGACAGATAGCAACGGATGCTTCGGTCTTTACTGTATTTGCATTTTGTTTTCTTGGCATAAAGGTGTTGGAACAGAGTGAAAAAAGGACTCTGAACAAGGAAGTCAGAGAATAAAGAGACCTTGATTGGTATCTGGTCCATGTCAATTTCTCAAATCATCTTTGATGGAGCTAACCTTAGCTTTCTGAAACCAGGTGGTGTGAGATACCTGCAGCCATGACCCCAGAGTTTCTCTTCCTCCTTGTATCATTAGATTAACATTTAGATAATTTCAATTAAAGAGAAGATTTGTAGCTCAGGATTGAACTCGTTGTAGCCCACCAACAGCCAGCAGAGCTGGTGGAAGATTCGGACAGTTGGGGAGGAACATGGGCCAGCCCTGGAGTCTGGGGAAGGCTCTGATGAGGACTCTGCATTGGAGGCAGAGATGGGGCCAGGGCAGTGATGGGTTCCGGACAGCTGGCATCGTCCACATGGACACACGTAGCAAGCGTGCATGCATCTTGCCGTCCAGCGACACCTCCGTGAGCCTCTGTGACGCTCCAGCTACTCAGCGGAGCGTCAGCAGGCGCTGTATGTGCCATGCGTGTGCGCAGAAGCGCCGAAGACTTTAAACACAGGTAAGGAGCACAGGCAGGTGGGTGGGCCCTCCGGAGCACCATACTGGAGCAGTACCCGGTGCTCCGGGCAGGCTCCAGTACCGGGGCGTACTTCCTGCAACCCACCACTGGGGCCAGGGCCCTCCGACAGTTATCAGCAGCCTTCCAAGTCGGAGATCAGTGGAGCAGAAGAACAGGCGGAGCCTGTTCCCAATGTGCGCATGCACAGAGCACCCAGGAGACGGGAACAATTAAGGAACACTTGAAAGGAAAGGCACAGGTGGACGGTGAATGGGCCCTCCCATAGGGAATAAGGAGGTGCGAGAGGCAAGGGGAGTTTGCAGGAGACAATTTGTTCGTTTCATTAGCGTGAAGATTTGTTTGTGACTCTCAGAGACTCCTCACCAAGTATTTTCTTCTACAGCGCTGCGTTTGGAAGATATCAGACTGGCAGCTCTCCAAGCCTGATAAGGTCTTTGGTTGTAAATTCACCCTTGAAAAGACTGTTTGCCAGGACTTTGCTGGATGTGAATGAGAGGAATTCGCATTAGCTTGATAAAAAGGGGGTTTGTCGGGACAAGGAGTCTGCTTCGGGATTGTGAGAAGCCTTGATCAGAACAGAACCGTGGGGTCCTTGATGCTCTCTGAGCTTGGTTGTTTTCTTGCTGATGTTTCATGATCTAACTATCTCCAAACAGAAGACTAACAGAGCGCAACCACAAACACCAGCTAGCAGTCAGAAAACACAATGAAAACTCCATTATTTCACCCCCACATGGAGAGACTTAAACATGGTTTCAACTGGGGAACTGGGAGCATCCTAGACCAAGCCAAGTCCAAAAATGCCAGGGAATTCCTATAAGCCTGGCCACTTCAACAAAACAGCCATCAACAAGCACACACTGACTGGAGAATTCTGGGAGTTGAAGTCCACATATCTCAAAGTTGCCTCGGTTAGGAAGTACTGATGCTGGTAAAGGTGGAAGGAAAAAGAAGAGACCATCCAGAAGGAACCTGGTGTTACAGTGACAACGAGTACACGATTGAGAGTCTTGGATCAACAGATCAGCACAAATCTAGGCATTTTAGGGCCTCTGGGCCACATCCGGCCCTTTGGCTGTCCCTGTCCGACCATGTGCGCTTAGCTGAAAATTAGAAATCAATTATAAATAAGTGCACCACAGGAGGTGGGAGAAGAACCAAGACAGGTCGAACTCTGCACAGTCCCTTTGCGCTCTTTCAGTCGGCTGGCGCCCTCATGTGGCCCCCTTGGGAAAATTAATTTCCCACCCTTGGGTTTGGGACATTAATTTTCTTTATTTATCATATGGCACATTCACATCATATTTCAGTAAAAAGAAAGGCAGGGGCAAAATACAAGACAGAAAGTAAAACACCTGAAATCTTTACAGGAAGGTTAGAAACGTACGTATATCTAAGTGGCCAATATATATATATATATATATATATATATATATATATATATATATGTGTGTGTGTGTGTGTGTGTGTGTGTGTGTGTGTGTGTGTGTGTGTGTGTGTGCGCGCGTGCGCGTGCGCGCATGTATATATATATATGTGTGTATGTGTGTGTGTATGTGTGTGTGTATATATGTATGTGTATGTATGTGTATATATATATATATGATATGATGAGATAGAGATAGAGATAGTGATAGAGATAGAGATAGAGATAGAGATAGCGATAGCGATAGAGATATTCATTTATCACAGCCAGGAAATCCACGAAATCTCCATTTTAGCCTCTATTTTGGCACTCTGACACCGTATGTTGGATAGTTTCTTTTTCAGCCCCACAGTCACAATTCGGTGATGGTGTTTTGCCCCGTTTATAGAGGTCATCTGTGCATTTACCGTCTTTCCCCGAAAATACAACCTACTCCGAAAGTAAGTCCTAGTCCTAGCTTGATGTTTACATGTGTGCCTAACATAAGCCCTACTCCAAACCCTAATTAAGACCCGAGCCCACTCCAGGGTGCACAGGTAAAAATTAAGCTGTGGAGCGGCCCTAGACCAAGCCTTCAGACAATTGCAGCCAGGCCTCACGCATCTCGACACCTGCCTTGCTGGCCCATTTTTCTGCAGCCGGCAAGACTTTCCTGAAGGCCTCTGACAGTGAAAAAGAGGCCAGGAGCGACACGCAACTGAGGTGACATCCCCCCCGCCACTTGAAAATAAAACCTGTGCCTTTTTTAGTGGCAGTGTTCGGTTCAATGTTATCCATATCATATAGGGTTGGTCAAATAGTATTAGAATAGAATAGAATATAGAATAGAATAGAATAGAATAGAATAGAATAGAATAGCAGGGTTGGGAGGGACCTTGGAGGTCTTCTAGTCCAACCCCCTGCCTAGGCAGGAAATTCTATACCGTTTCAGACAAAGGGCTATCCAACATCTTCTTTAAAACTTCCAGTGTTGGGGCATTCACAACTTCTGGAGGCAACGTCTGTTCCACTGATTAATTGTTCTCACTGTCAGGGAATTTCTCCTCAGTTCTTAAGTTGCTTCTCTCCTTGGATTAGTTTCCACCCATTGCTTCTTGTTCTTAGGTGCTTTGGAGAATAGCAATAGCACTTAGACTTATATACCGCATCATCGTTCTTTACAGCAGTTTCTAAGCGGTTTACAGAGTCAGCCGGTTACCCCCCACAATCTGGATCCTCATTTTACCAACCTTGAAAGGAGGGAAGTTTGAGTTAACCTAGAACCAGTCAGGATCGAACTTCTGGCAGTGGGCAGAGTCAGCCTGCAATACTGTATTCAAACCACTGCGCCACCAGGGCTCCATATTCAGGTAGTTTTTCCAAGATGCGTTAGACACAAGTAGACATGAAGAAAATCTATCTACGGCAGGGGTGGGGAATGATGGCTCTTTTATGACTTGTGGTCTTCAATTCCCAGAATTCCTGAGCCAGTAATTGACTGGCTCAGGAATTCTGGGACTTGAAGTCCACAAAAGAGCCATCCTTCCCCATCATCTACAGGGTCACTAGGTGTCAATAATAAATTGATGGCACATAATCGGTGGAAGAGAACCGCCATCCGGTCTTCTCCTTCAGCTATCAAAATGTCTTGGTTAGGCCTGAATCTGGTTTTGCTACGTTCTGTTCTTTTGTATGCATTTGGAGGGCATTTTCTGAGCACTGCGAAATCTGCAGGATTGGGCAATTGAAAGGACAATGGTGTTTCACGTAGCAAATTAGTTTGCCGATATTTGATTCACTACAGAACAATGAATCAAGGAAATCTTCAAGTACCCCTACCTGAAAGCCAGCCAAGCAGCATTGGGCAAATTAAATTTCCTCCCGCTTTTCATCTTCAGGTTATTGACCTGGAGGTTTTTTTTCACTGAATATCCTCCAACTATAAGAAGAACCCACTCAATCTCTATTGAAAACTGACACGACTATATTATTTTGTAAAGTGAAGAGCCAATGTGACCCTCCACCTCTGATTAAGCTACATTTTCCAACATCTTTCATAATGGCCCATGTGATTTGTTTTTTTCCCCCCAGTCAAGATCATCCCCCATCAATGTTTGCATATAAGAAAACACTACCCTTGACTCCAAAAATGGGGCAAGGTAGATAAAAAGAAATAATAAATGATATAGGGTTGTTGTTCTGACCCCCTCCTCCGTCCAGTAACGAATGCCGAGACAAGCTTAACTGGAATGTACTTTAATAGCAAAACCTCAGTGGCTGAAAGCCAAGCAAAACAAACAGATAAAGACCTTGGCAGCAACTCAGACAAACTCAGGCAGCAATAAACACAGATAAGGCTTGGCAGCAATCCAGCCTGCCAAGCTCACAGTACCGTCCTCTGACATTCAATCCTGCGTTGACTTCTGCAAAGAGGGCCATGTGCACTAGCTTTTATAGTCTAGAGAGGAGCCTAATGACCACCAGCTGAGTACAATCATCTCCTGTAATTGCGCAATTGTTCCTGACGCCTAGTAGCTCTTCGATGGCGTGCATCCAGGAACAACTTACTACTGGCCTCCAGCTCACTCTCCATTGTCTCCTCCCCACTGGTCCAAGACTCAGGTGCCTCCTGGTGGCCAACCAGCCTCTCTGCGCCCTGCTCGGAGTCGGAACCCTGTCCAGGGTCCTCCACATCCTCCAGAGCCGACTCAGAGGGCCCCTTGCTGTCGGAGTCTGGTGGCAGCTCCAACGGCACCTGCTGGGCCACAACAGGTTGTCATGGCAAACCTATGGCATGGATGCCACAGGTGGCACGCGGGGCCCTCACCCAGCTCAGCTGCACTGTGCATGCATGCACGCCTCCCGCCAGCCAGCTGATTTTGTGGGAGACATGTGCGCATGAACAGGAGGCTGGGGGGTTGTGCATGCATGCAGGGTGGACAGACTCTCCCCGTGGCCCATTTCTGGTCCCAGGAGACATCAGGGAGACCTTCACGGGGGGGGGGTGTCACATGCATGTGCTGGGGAAGCATGGGGGTTGTGCACATTCATGGGGAGGGCGGGGGGAGTCATGCGTGCATGCGCAGGGGATGGGGTGCATTGTGTTATGAGTGTGGGTATGCGTGCATGCGCTGCCCCGCGCACATGCACAATTTTGGCATGCAAGGAGAAAAAGGGTATCCATCACCGATATAGGGTATAAATTTATCTAAAAAATAATAAATGGTATGGGATAAAACCAATAATAAATGTTATAGGGTATGCTGCTTGATCAGGGGGTTGGACTAGAAGACCTCCAAGAATAGAGCCAATGTATTTTCTATACATCCATTTTTAAAATACATAAGTGGGAGATTGCATCCAGCCCCCCCCCTTCCCGCCCAGTTTTCCTTTGCTCCCCTAGCCAAAATTATTTTCCAAATTTAGCAGCAAACAACCAAATTTAACAAATAATTTTAGTCGTGGTCCCCTTTGAAAAATGAAGGGGGTACAAATTCAGCAATTCCACTTTCTCTTCTAACAATACAGGTCGCCCTCACGGTTCAGCCCAAAATTTCAGTTGCTGAACAAGACGGTTGTTCAGTGAGTTTCTTATGAACTTTCTTGCCACAGTTGTTAAGTGAATCACTGTGGTTGTTAAATTGGCAACACGGTTCTTAATTGAATCCGGCTTCCCCACTGGCTTTGCTTGTCCGAGGGTTGGAAAAGGCTATCATAGTATGATCCTGGACCCTGCAACTCTCATAAATACAACCCAAAGTGGCCAAAGGTCTGGATTTTAATCAAATGACCATGCGGGGAAAATGTGAAAAATGGTCGTGTCAATTTTTTTCAGTGTTAGCAATAGCAGTAGCAATAGCAGTTAGACTTATATACCGCTTCATAGGGCTTTCAGCCCTCTCTAAGCAGTTTACAGAGTCAGCTTATTGCCCCCAACAACAATCCGGGTCCTCATTTCACCCACCTCGGAAGGATGGAAGGCTGAGTCAACCCTGAGCCGGTGAGATTTAAACAGCCGAACTGCGGAACTGCAGTCAGCTGAAGTAGCCTGCAGTGCTGCATTTAACCACTGCGCTACCTCGACTCTTTTTGTTGTTGTAACATTGAATGGTCACTAATTGAATGAACTGCCTTTACCTCACATTGCATTTTTATTTATTTATTCAATTTATATCACTGCCCATCTCACCTACGCGACTGTGGTGGGTGGCTTACAACGATTAAAAATACAACAAAGGAATCCTGAAAATCAATTCAATGTTAGTTAAAACAATTCATTTGTGGAAGCATACAATAAATCAGTCACAATGCAGCCTTAAGGTGTGATCCTTAGTAAGACCACACCTGGAATGCTGCATGCAGTTTTGGTCACCACATTACAAAAAAGACATTGAGTCTTTGACGAAGATGTAAAGAAGGGCAACTGAGATGATTAGGGGACTGGAGACAAAAACATATGAAGAACGGTTGCAGGAACTGGATATGAATAGTTTAATGAAAAGAAGAACCAGGGGTGACATGATAGCAGTCTTCCAATATCTCACAGGCTGCCACAAAGAAGAGGGAGTCAAGCTACTCTCCAAAGAAGCAATGGGTGGAAACTAATCAAGGAGAGAAGCAACCTATAACTAAGGAGAAATTTCCTGACAGTCAGAACAATTGATCAGTGGAACAACTTGCCTTCAGAAGTTGCGAATGCTCCAACACTGGAAGTTTTTTAAAAAGATGTTGGATAACAGTTTGTCTGAAATGGTGTAGAGTTTCCTGCCTAGGCAGGGGGTTGGACTAGAAGACCTCCAAGGTCCCTTCCAACTCTGTTATTCTGTTAAGGAGAAACTTCCTAACAGGGAGAACAATTAACCAGTGGAACAGCTTGCCTTCAGAGGTTATGGGTGCTTTATCACTGGAGATTTTAAAGAAGAGACTGGACAGCCACTTGTCTGAAATGGTATTAAGCTGCCCTGAGTCTCTTTGAGAGTGGGCGGCATACAAATTAAATGAATGAATGAATGAATGAATGAATGAATGAATGAATGAATGAATGAATGAATAAATAAATAAATAAATAAATAAATAAATAAATAAATAAAGTCTCCTGCTTGAGTAGGGGGTTGGACTAGACGATCTCCCAAGATCCCTTCCGGTACTATTCTCAATCAAACTGGAGTAGAGGAAGACTGCAGATAACAGAGAAGGAATCTGACATCATCACCCTCCATTCATGAAAATGACTCTGCAATCCTATTGATCTCCCCCCCCCTCCAAAAAAAAGTCAAATAAAACTGATCTTTCTCTGCAGCAAAGGGAAAATAGAAAAAGTTGGAGGAAAAAGAACAAGCAGTATAACAGATCCCCAGTTGTCTTCCCAAAGAAGACTGATGATACTCGTGGTTAGTCTTCTTCATTTTTTTCTTTTCTTTCCTTGCATATTTGGCTTGGCTCAGAAAAACTCTTGAAATGAAATTTGAAACAAAACACATTAAGGGACTACAATTTGATCGGCCCTGGAGATCGTTAACCGACAGGGCTGGCTTCTTCTCTGCTTGTTCCGAACGTTGATACGGCCTTTCCGATGAGCTATAATTGAGTTAATGTCATTGCACTGTATTTATGGTTATTGTCTTTCAACTGTCTGGTTGTACAAGGGAGGCTGAGCAGAGTCTCTTCGCTGGAAATGTGTCAAGCCACGGGATTAAGGATTATCTATCTCCCTGGGATGGTTTTCCTTGGATCGGGATGGGAGGAGGGGGGCAGAAAACAGGCCAAGCAAATAAATACATAAATAAGTAAGTGGGAAGCTAGTCTAAACATCTGGGTGCAGACAGTGAGTGCATGCGTGCGGCTTCAGCTCCCATATGGAGCGGAGGGGGGAAAAAAAACAGCCAGATGGTAACCCTATTTTCAATCGGGGCTGGGTGACAGTGTGGGGTATTTCCAGTTGCTAGGGAACAGCAGTCTCTCTTCTTCCCCAGAACCAACATGAATGTTCTATGTAGTCTTGGACAGAGAAATATCATCTCGTGATTGTTTCTAATGTCTGGGTGGAAGTGGCGGGGGGGGAGGGGAGCTGCAATATTTTCAGGCCTCATTTAGGTCTACAGTTACCCCCCACCCCCCACCCCCAATCAGCCTGTGAGTTCTAATGGAATGGGATGGACTGGAATGGAATAGAATAGAATAGAATAGAATAGAATAGAATAGAATAGAATAGAATAGAATAGAATAGAATAGAATAGAAATAGAAATAGAAATAGAAATAGAAATAGAAATAGAAATAGAAATAGAAATAGAAATAAATGGAATGGAATGGAATGGAATGGAATGGAATGGAATGGAATGGAATGGAATAGAATAGAATAGATAGAAATAGAAATAGAAATAGAGTAGAATAGAGATAGAAATAGAAATAAATAGAAAATAGAATAGAATAGAAAAGAATAGAATAGAGATAAAATAGAAATAGAAAAAATAGAAAATAGAATAGAATAGAAATAGAAATAGAAATAAATAGAAAATAGAATAGAATAGAATAGAACAAGAGATAGAAATAGAAATAGAAATAGAAATAGAAATAGAAATAGAAATAGAAATAGAAATAGAAATAGAAATAGAAATAGAAATAGAATAGAATAGAAATAGAAATAGAAATAGAAATAGAAAATAAATGGAATGGAATGGAATAACAGAGTTGGAAGGGACCTTGGAGGTTTCTAGTCCAACCCCCTGCCTAGACAGAAAACCCTACACCACTTCAGACAAATGGTTATCCAACATCATCTTAAAAACTTCCAGTGTTGGAGCATTCACAATTTCTGGAGGCAAGTTGTTCCACTGATTAATGTTCTAACTGTCAGGAACTTTTTCCATAACTCTAGGTTGCATCTCTCCTTGATTAGTTTCCACCCGTTGCTTCCTGTCCTACCCTCAGGTGCCTTGGAGAATAGCTTCCCTCTTCTTTGGGGCAACCCCTGAGATATTGGAACGCTGCTATCATGTCTCCCCTGGTCCTTCTTTTCATTAAACTAGACATACCCAGTTCCTGCAACCGTTCTTCATATGTTTTTGTCCCCAGGCCTTTAATCATCTCAGTTGCCCTTCTTTACATCTTCTTCAAAGTCTCAAAGTCTTTTTTGTAATGTGGTGACCAAAACTGCATTCAGTATTCCAGGTGTGGTCTTACTAAGGATCACACCTTAAGGCTGCATTATGACTGATTTATTGTATGCTTCCACAAATGAAGCCACGTGGAGACTCCTGGGAGGGGAGGGGTGGGCGGAGCCTACAGGGGTGGCATTTGGGACTTCACCGAACCAGGCAGAATCCTAGCTAGAGGATGGCTGAACCTATGCGAACCCCCAGCAGCCCCCCCTCCCCGCCCAGAATACACTTATTCAGAGGTGGGTTCCTACCAGTTCGGAGCAGTTCAGCCGAATAGGTAGTAATTCAGCCTGCCACGCCCCCGAACAGGTTCTATCGGCGGCGGGCGCCATCTTGATTTCAATTCTGCGCATGCACAGAACAATCTTCATTGCAAAATTTATTTTTTTCCTTTTCTAATGTTGTGCGCATGCATTCATTTTTTTTTTCATTTTATTAGAATTTATAGGCCGCTCTTTTCCCTGAGGGGACTCAGGGCAGCTCTACATAAAATAGGAAGGGGGGGGGGGTACGAGACAGTAACGCAAAAAATACATAAAAGTAAAATAGTAAACAACATTCATTCATCATTCGGGTGGGGACATATTATCTTTATCCCCAGGCCTGACGGGCTAGCTAGGTCTTAAGGGCTGTGCGGAAGGTCCTGGACGGTGGTGAGGGTACGAATCTCACGGGGAGATCGTTCCAAAGGGTCGGAGGCTACTACTGAAAAGGCTCTCCTCCGTGTGGTTGCAGTCGACACTGACTGGCAGATGGAACTCGGAGGAGGCCTAATCTATGCGATCTAATTGATCGCAGGGAGGTGATTGGCAGGAGGCGGTCTCTCAAGTGCATGCACAGATCTTTTAGGTGCAAATGCGCATGCGCGCAGAGCGTGCATTTGGTGTACCTGCGCACACCCATGCACATTTTTGCGCACCAAACCGGCAGTAATGCTGGTACCAACCCACCTGACTTAACTGTCTCACTTAGCAACAAAAATGTTGGGTTCACTTGTGGTCATAAATTGAGGACTACCTGGTTACATACTTGTTTTTTTTTCCCCAAAGCCGTCCCACATTAAAAATATCATCAGCTGTCATTCAAACAGAATAAAAAGGAAAGAGCTACATCAACATGAGCAGATGAGCCCAGTGGCTTTATGGTCCAATGCTCTCCAAAAGGCAGCCCTGTTGCAAAAGCAATTTTGGCTAAGTCCACTTCTTATTTGAATACGTCCACTCGCACCCAAGATACAAACGACTCAGCTCAAATGATCCTTCTCTGGACAAATGATGAGAAGGCCAAGCTCTCTTGAGAGTCCACGACCAGGGAAGATGGTCAGCAGTAAAGTGGATGGATTTGATTTAGGGTGACGATGGGTTCACCATTAGAAAGTCTGAAGGACCAGGTTAGAGATGCCACATTCCGCTGAAGGTCTCTCTATTTAGCTGCTAAGTGTCAACACCGACATGATGGAACATAATACATCATACAAAAGTAAGTTTCTCTCTCTTTCTCTCTCTCTCCCTCCCTCCCCACCCCATCTCTTTGTGTGTTTATGTGTATAAGATGTGAAGGACCAAGTTGGGGACACACTATTCCATTGAAAGTCTGTTTATTTAGTTGCTAAGCGTTGACACCAATATGATGGAACATAATACCTAATACAAAAGTAGATTCTCTCCCCTCTCTCTCTCTTCTCTCCTTCTCTCTCTCTTCTCTCTCTCTCTCTCCTCTCTCTCTCTCTCTCCTTCCCTCCCTCCCTCCCTCCCTCCCCCCTCTCCCTCCCCCAGTGTGTTTCTGTGTCTAGTTGCTACTCTAATTCCATATCTGCTGCTTAAAAGAATGGCCTCAACAGCCCAAACCAACTTTGGGATTCTATTGATTACTAACATGGTATATGTTAACAGACTTTTTTTTTTTACATTTAATTCCCAATTGCTTTGAAACTCATCGAATTTGGTACTCAACGCATTTTGTTGTGAAAAGTTTGTCCCGGTACTCGTCGCTTGTTTGCTACTCAACACACAAGTTAGAAATTGCCAGTGTTGGTTGCCTTATGACTCACTTCATTATTCCTTTTTTTTTTTCATCGTTAAATGTTTTTATTTTCCATTTTTCATTTTCATACAGTCACAATATACTGTGCATACCAGGGCCATACAACATTAAACAATAATCACAGCAATTCCTTTTGTCAACAATCCCCCAGAAATATAAATAAAATAAAGCTCAAACTCAAACTCAAATAGAAACCCAATATACCTCTTCTAGTCTCCATACACTCTTTCTTCCACCCCCTCCAACTTACTATCTTCCCTCCATCATCCCCCTCTACCCTACTTCCCCTCCCCTCTACCACTCCTCTCTCCAGTCCACTCCCTCCCTTCCGTCTCACCCTCCCTCCCATCCTCTCTCCGCCTCTCTACCCCTCTTCTTCTATCCCACTCCTCCTCCCCTTGGTGTATTTCCACTATATGTCAATGTATTCAGCTTGTCCTATTTTTACGGAGAAATTAAAGAGAAACTTCATTATTCCTTAGGGGGGGAATTGGTTGGTACTATCATTTTTGGCACTTATCGTACCTCCCAGAAACCAATTAGTGATGAGAACCAAGATACCATTGTAAATAGCATTTCTTCTATCTATCTAGCTAGCTAGCTATCAATCATCTATTATCTATCTGTCTCTATTATCTATCATCTATCTATCGTCTGTCTGTCTATTATATCTATTATATCTATCATCTATCTACTATCTATATATCTATATCTATAAATCTTATCTACCATCTTATTTATCATCATCTATATATCATTTATCAACTCTATGTTTATCTGCTATCTTCTACATCTATCTATGTATCATCTATGTATCATCTATGTATCATCTATCTATCTATCTATCTATCTATCTATCTATCTATCTATCTATCATCTACCTAGATTCTTATCCAGACCACATGTGTAAAGAATGAAAATTAATAATAACCAGAAGGCACATCAACACTCTTGAACTATATATTTATTCTAGGGCTCTCACTACCACCATTCTCCTTTGAGATAAAGAGAAAAGTTTAACTTGAAATTCACTATATAATCTATTTCCTTTAAATTATTCAAATATCTTGATGATTCCTGGAAATTATCAGGAAGAAAACCAAATTTAAAAAAAAATGTTTTCTAAGGCCAGAACTATATTACAGACAATAGTAGCACATATTATATGTTTAACCAAGTTTATTTTAAGGTTCAATTTTTAGAAGAGACTCAGTTATTCATTGCCGCAATACACTAGGTTTGCTAACACTGAACGATCTCCCGTGGAGATTCGTACCCTCACCACCCTCCAGACCTTCCGCACAGCCCTCAGAATCTGGCTATCCCGTCAGGCCTGGGGCTAAGACTGTAACTCGCCCAAATGGTATGAATGTTGTGTTTTTAATTATGTATTGTCTTTATGTTAAAAGTTGTCTCCCCCTCCCTTTGGGTTGTGAGCCGCCCTGAGTCCCCCAGGGAAAAGGGCGGCATACAAATAAACTTCTATACTATACTATACTATACTGATGGTTTAAAAAGAGATTAAGATTATTTTCTAGAAACAAAGATGTTTGCTATTATGAAAGGGATGTAGGGAACCTCCATATCTAGAGGGAGTAAATTCTGAACTCCAGATCCAGGAGAACAAAAAAGTAGAAAGAAAGAAACCTGAATATTTTACCTTGATTGAAGTAGCAACTTACTCTAAACACCACTGTTAAGAATGGAAAGTAATAGGTTGATTTGTTTACATGTAGGTAAAGGTTTCCTGCACATGCATGCTAGTCGTTCCCAACTCTAAGGGGCGGTGCTCATCTCCATTTCTAAGCCGAAGAGCCAGCGCTGTCCAAAGATGTCTCTGTGGTCATGTGGCCAGCATGACTCAACGCCGAAGGTGCACAGAATGCTGATACTTTCCCACCAAAGGTGGTTCCTATTTTTCTACTTGCATTTTTTATGCGCTTTTGAACTGCTAGGTTGGCAGAAGCTGGGACAAGTAACAGGAGCTCACTCCGTTAGGCGGCGCTGGGGATTCGAACCACTCAACTGCCGACCTTCTGATCAACAAGCTCAGCCTCTTAGCCACTGAGCCACCGTGGTTCATATGGTAAACTTCTGTTAATTCCAAGATGCACAGCTTACAGTGCACCATCTGGGTGTTGTTGGTTTTTTGAGCAGGGTGATTAAACCATAAATTTGGGCTGTTCTGAACTTTCATCCTGAACTGAGCAGGATGGCCAGTGTTATGGGAGTTGGAAACATGATGATGTTGGAGAGACATTTCCTGTCCGGTTGTTTTTCAATAATAATAATAACTATTAAAAAAAGGAGACGGATTATGCAAAGTTCTTTGTATCAGCCAGTCTGGCCCTACCAGCAGACAGAGCAGGGCAGCTATCCCAGGACACAAAAGCTAAGTGCCGTCAACTCTTCCTCAGCTGCCCCTTATGTTAAAAGCCTAAGTTGGTCTAGATCCAAAGCAAAGCCATCTGCTCCCCTACCAGCGTCTCTGTTCATTAAAACCCACTGAAAATTCTGCATCAAGGACTCTGCTTCCTCGGATGAGAAATAAGGCATTCTCGGCGGATAGTCCATGCTGTTAGGAAACCTGGAATTGGGGTGGACCTCCTTTCCAACTTGTGAAGTCATTGGAGGAGGAGTCAGGGTTGGCTTTGGTCTCACCAGGAGGCCCCCAAGGTCGCCAATTTTGGAGACCCTAGGCTAGTGCCCCAGTTGCCCTCTTTCTGGACCGGGAGGCATTTGCTGACAGTCACACGTGTCTTGCATTATGCAATGAAATCTACAAGGAGCTGTTGTGACCTGGGCTTCCCCAAAAAGCATGAAGCAGATTCTGGTCCCGACAAAACCCTTTTATTCAACGAATGTGAATCCCTCTCATTCACATTCAGCAAAGGCCTGACAAACAGTCTTTCAAAGGAATATTTATGACTACAGACCTTATCTATCTTAGAAAACTGCTACGTAAATATTTTCCAAATGAGGTGCTGTGCAAGGAAAGACTGGGCACAGTCTGAGATTCATGGACAGATCTTCACACTCCCGAAACGAATCTAATGAACAAATTGTTTCCTCTTTCGCTCCTCTTTTATTTCCTATGGAAGGGGTCATTCACCGTCCACCTGTGGCTTTACTCTCACGTTGACCCTGATTTCTGAGTTGTTCTTTTCCTCTGGCAGTTCTGCCCATGCACACAATGGGAACAGGCTCCAGCTGTTCCTCTGCCTCACTGCTGTCTAGCTTCAAAGGCAGCTGAGAACTGCCAGGGGGCCTTGGCCCGTCTCTGCCTCTGATGCAGAGCCCTCATCAGAGCCTTCCCCAGATTCCAGGCCACAACAGGAGCTGTCCTTGAAGACTACCTGAAAACTTCAACAGATCCAGAATGCAGCAGCAAGCACTGTAACTGAGCCCGTAGGTTTGCCCATTTAATATTTATTGAACAATTGGCTTTTCTTATATATCAGTTTTTCCTCGTATTCTCTGCCATCGTCTTCCATGTGAGGTCGGGACTTCTGAGCCATAGGAAGACGTGGCCACAAATAGAAGATGGAATCGTTTCTCCTTCTTTTGGAAATGGCTCCATCAGAAATGCAGCCCCGCCCCACCTCCATAAGGTGGAAGAGGAAACAGCCAGAAGAAGACATGCCACCGCACCCATAAGCACACCCCATTCTGTAGATCCTTACCTTCATGCTTGGTGGGGCTGTAAAGGGTGGAGATGGAGGTCTCTCTGGAGTCGTCGCATCTGTGCTGTTCAGGGCCTCCTGTTTCCTGTAAAAAAAAAAAAGACATCAATCTTAGTTTAATTAATTTAGCTTAGATATTATATACCAACAGAAGGAAAAAAAAAAAAGGAAAAGGAGAAAAAAAAAAAAAAAAAAAAAAAAAAGAAAAAAAAAAAAAAAAAAAAAAAAAGGGAAGAGAAGAGGAGAGAAGGGAAGAGAAGAGGAAGAGAAGAGAAGATGGGAAGAGAGGAGGAGAAAAGAGAAGAGGAAGAGAAGAGGAAGAGAAGAGAGGAAAGGAAGAGAAGATTGGAAGAGAGGAGAGGAAGAGAAGGGAAGAGAAGAGGAAGAAGAAAAGGGAGAAGAGGAAGAGAAGAGGAAGAGGGAAGAGAAGAGAGGAGAGATGAGAGAAGAGGAAGAGAAGGAAAGAGAAGAAGAAGGGAAGAGAAAGTGAAGGGAAGGAAAGGAAAGAGAAGAGAAAGAGGAAGGGAATGAGAAGGGAAGAGAAGAGAAGAGAAGCACAAACTTTGAAAATGTTACACCGATGAAACTTCTCTACTTTTGGAAAAAAAGCAGGAGTGGGTAGGGCTTTCTAGTTTTTGAGATTTCACAGGAATCGAGGCTCTGCCCCATTAGAAATTACCCATAATAGCAGAGGAGGCCTTTCACCAGAACTTCAATAGAGCTCATCATACCTACTCTGAAGGCTGCAGGTAAACTCCATTTGCAGGTAATTTCTAGACACCAGAGTAGCTGAGAGTGAGCTATATAGAGCTTGGTTTCTATGGTGACAGGATTGCAAAAGAGATCCTTCTCTCCCTCCTGTTCCTCTCCACCCCCAGCACACACACACACACACACACACAGAGTCATGCACACACACACACGTGTACGCCTTGTTCCCGGTTCCTCCATGCTCTTATCTATTGATTCGGCAGTGTTTGCTCATATCTTTCTCTCTCTCCACCTAAAGGACACCATGCATGCTTGAACAGATCTGGTGATGGCTATGCCAGGAATTGCCAAAGAGTTGCACCCAGGTTTCTCGTGGCCTGACAGGCTGAAATCACGAAGGAAAGATAAGAGAAGTTGCAAAACGGGTGTGACGGGGGGCTATTCTCTCCCATTCAGAGACAAGAACAGAAGGACAGAATAGGACAACAGACTTTTTCCCTTCTTCCTGTCCATGTCTTACATGGATACTAACCTCACAATCGATACAAAAGCTACGAGTGGCACAAAGAGCTACGGAAAGATTCATGCTCGGCATCACAAGGCAAGATAGAAAGACCTGCAGGTGGATTAGAGAACAAACGAAAGTATACAATATCATCAAGAGATTGATTTGAAACCTGAAATATTTTTGCTGGGGATTTTACCAGAAACTTAAGAGTAAAGAAAATGTGTATTGATTATCCATATAATAACAGCAGCCAGGATTTCATTTGCACAACACTGGAAAAGTGAAGAGATTCCTATGGGTGAGAATGTGATTAGGAAAATATTAGAATGTGCAGAAATGAATAGGTCAACACTTGGAATTAAAGAGAAGGAGCAAAACAAATATTATAGCATATAATGATGGTTAGAGAACAAATATGAAACTTAGAAATGAAAGTACACTACTGAAATATAGGAAATATCTTAGTGGATTATTTATGATTAATAGAAGTAATTTAAGAAGAGAATTGTTATAGTGTCAGATGTATATCAGTATTAAGTCATGAGCAGATCAATAATGAGCATTCTGCATGAATTCCCTTTCCAAGCCAACTCAGTGGTTGAATGGGATTACAAAACACTCAAATGATAAGAATATGAGAAATTTAAGAGTCCTGGTGGAGCAAGCCAATAATCCATTAAGCCTAGCCTTTCTTGATTGCACAATGGTCAACCATATGCATTCAAGGATCACCCAAAGATGACCAAAAAGATGAGAGCCCTTTTCCGTAATTGTCCACCTAACTATGATTCTACAGAAGGCCAACAGCTGTCAAGATTAGCCATCACTGAGATAGCCTCAGTCTTCTCCTAAGTTTCTCCCATTGTCAAGGTTCCAAATAGCATCCAAAATAAAATCAGAGTCCAAGGCAAAGGATTCCTCAAAGTTCCGATTTATTAAAAGAGCCATGTTGGCACATATGGGAAAACCCGAATCTGAAAGCTTCCAGGTTTTCCCACCCAGTTGAAAGTTTAGATCCTGCCAACACCCACGTTCATGTCCCATGTCGCAATCTTTCCCTCCACAAAGACAGAGTTCCACCCAGCCCGTTCCAGCCAGTGCAGAGACAGTGATTACCTTGACTTTCATGAAGAAGAATGAAGAATTACACAAAGAGATAAAACAGTCCAACCTATCAAAAACCGCACCACAAAAATCAGATTAGGAACACAAGTTGAAATAGGAAGAAAATGGTAAGTGAGCACCTGTCTACCCTAGATGAGTTCAAATCACCAGAACTGGACGATTCTGAAGAAACTGGCAGACAAGATCTCAGAACCACTGAACTATATCTTTCAGAGATCCTGGAGCACCGTGAAACTGCCAGAGGACTGGAAAAGAGCTGATGTGGTTCCCATCTTCAAAAAGGAAAACAAATAGATCCAGGAAACTACAGACCTATCAGCCTGACCTCAATACCAGGGAAGATTCTGGAAAAGATAATCAAGCAACGAACTAGTGAACACCTAGAAGTAAACAAAGTAATAGCCAAAAGCCAACATGGGTTTGTCAAAACAGATCATGGCAGACTAATCTTATTGCATTCTTTGAGAAAGTGACAAAATTAGTGGACCAGAGGAATGTCATCGATATAGTTCACTTGGACTTCAGTAAGGCATTTGATAAGGTAGACCATAACCTACTACTAGATAAAGGAGAAAATGGGGGTTGGACAGCATCACCACCAGATGGATTCGTAACTGGCTGACCAACCGCACTCAATGTGTGGTCCTCAATGGAACTGCATCTTCATGGAGGAAAGTATGCAGTGGAGTACCCCGAGGCTCTGTTTTAGGCCCAGTACTCTTCAACATCTTCATCAATGATTTGGATGACTCATCAAATTTGCAGATGACACCAAGCTGGAAGGAATAGCCAGCACTCCAGAAGACAGGCTTAAGATACAGAAGGATCTTGACAAACTTGAACATTGGGCACTATCTAATAAATGAAATTCAGTGGTGAAGAGTGTAAGGTTCTACATTTAGGCAAGAAAAATGAAATGTACAGGTACAGTATAGGTGGTACCTTGCTCAATAGTAGTAACTGTGAGAGGAATCTTGGAGTCCTAGTGGACAACCATTGAATATGAGCCAGCAGTGTGCAGCAGCTGCCAAAAAAGCCAACACAGTTCTAGGCTACATAAACAGAGGGATAGAATCAAGATCATGTGAAGTGTTAATACCACTTATAATGCCTTGGTAAGGCCACACTTGGAGTACTGCATCCAGTTTTGGTCGCCACGATGTAGAAAAGATGTGGAGACTTTAGAAAGAGTGCAGCGAAGAGCAACAAAGATGATTAGGGGACTGGAGACTAAAACATATGAAGAAGGGTTGCAGGAACTGGGTATGTCTAGTTTAATAGCAATAGCAATAGCAGTTAGACTTATATACCGCTTCATAGGGCTTTCAGCCCTCTCTAAGCGTTTACAGAGTCAGCATATTGCCCCCAACAACAATCCGGGTTGTTTTACCTTCATTTTACCCTCCTCGGAAGGATGGAAGGCTGAGTCGACCCTGAGCCGGTGAGATTGAACAGCCGAACTGCAGAACTGCAGTCAGCTGAAGTAGCCTGCAGTGCTGCATTAACCACTGTGCCATCTCAAAAATAACAAAAAAAGAATTTTGTTATGGCTGAAAAGAAGGACTGGGGAGACATGAGAGCAGTGTTCTAATATCTCAGGGGTTGCCACAAAGAAGTGGGAGTCAAACTATTCTCCAAGGCACCTGAGGGTAGAACACGAAGCAATGGAATCAGTGGAAAAGCTTGCCTCCAGAAGTTGTGAATGCCCCAGCACTGGAAGTCTTTAAGAAGATGTTGGATAGCCATTTGTCTGGAACGATATAGGATTTCCTGCCTAGGCAGGGGGTTGGACTAGAAGACCTCCAAGGTATAATGTTATTATGGCTACACATCACCCAACTCCGTATAATCCCCCCTCCCATTTTCCCACAACAGAAAATAGACAGTAGAAAATGTGGCAGGCCTGAAATCCAAAAGACAAGATGGCTTGCAGGCATGACACCCATCCTCTTTAAAAAACCAACTCAGTAGATGGTCTTCATTATATTCAATGGCAGTAAATTCAACCGATTAATTCTCCCATTGGGTAAGAAACCATTCCAGTCGATCGGTGTCCCTCCTCTCCAGCATACAGTTTTATAATGTATAATCACTATACTTCATTTGCAGCAATGAGTGGTTGATTTGTCGGTATCTGAATGACTTGTTGCCACTTTATTAAAAGGGCAAAGAAAGATGATTTTCAAGCACAATGGTTCACATGTTTGGACTTATTTGGTATAAACAACTGCAATGCCCTGCCTCCCTTTTTCCATTTTTTTTAATTGTCATGTTATCTGTTTTCGAAATTGGGTTGATCCTTTTTAATGCTGTTGCCTGGCATCTGCATTTTCTCATATTCAGCATAATTTACCTGAGGATTTTTCTCATGTTTGGCACAATTTATCTGAGCATTTTTTTAAAAAACGGTCAAAGAGGGAGAAAGGCTTTATTCCTATTTCAGGTTTGCAAAAGTTTTTTTTTTTTAAGAGTAAACACTGCAGATTATTAAATTAGATGAATAATCACCTTCATCATTACTTTTTCAATAAAGGACTATGAATGCTCAGTAGCTGTAGGACTCTGAAGATCAGTTGGGAAAGGAAGGAAATAAACAAAATAAGCAGTAGGAAAGGATTAAAGTACATTAAAAACATCTGTTAGGTTTCAGTAATTTGGAGAAGGCAAGGAAGCCACGTGTCAAGGTTCCAAATAGCATCCAAAAGTAAACCAGAGTCCAAGGCAAAGTATTGCTCAAAGTTCCAATTTATTAAGAGAGCCATGTTGGCACATCTGGGAAAACCCGAATCTGAAAGCTTCCCGGTTTTCCCCACCCAGTTGAAATTTCAAGATCTTGCCCCCACACCCACAAGTCCATCACATGGTCCAATCTTTTACTGCCATGCTGGCAGTTCCACCCATCCAGCTCTGGTCAGGTGCAGAGGTGCAGAGACAAGGATGACCTTGGCTTTGTAGAAAGAATTTTGTTATGGCTACATAGCATCTCACTCCATACAATCCCCTCTCCCATTTCCCCACAATAGAAAAAGTCATAGTAGAATAATAGAAAGGTGTGGCAGGCCAAAGATCCAAGAGAAATATGACTGCAGGCCTGACACCATGATCAAAATTCAGACACTTGACCACTGGCTCATAGTTATGATGGTTGCAGGGTCCCGGGAACATGTGATCACTTTTTGTGACCTTCAGACCACCAAAATCAATGGGGAAGACAGATTCACTTTAACAATCAGTAACTTAACAACTGCAGTGATCACTTAACAACTCTGGCAAGAAAGGTCATAAAATGAGGCAAAACTCACTTAATAAATGGACTCACTTAGAAATAGAAATATTGGGCTCAATCGTGTTTATAAGTCGAGGATTATCTGTGGCATCTTTAGCCTGAAGGACGTTTCTTGAAATGCCTCTGCAAGCCTCAAAGACTTTGGCCTCAAAGAGCTGTGTATCCCTTATCTTTAAAAAAATGGTATTTAAAAAAAAACAAAAAAGAAAGGAAAAAGTGGAGCTATTGAGTAAATATATACTTGTGTTTCCCTGAAAATAAGACCGGTCTTATATTTTTTGCCACCAACAAAAGGCACCAGGTCTTATTTGGGGGGGGGATGTCTTCCACTGCGAGACCACCTACTGCCACCAGTAGCCTCCCACCGTCCAGTGCGATCCAAAGAGTTGGCCTCCTCAGGGTGCCGTCGGCCAGACAGTGTCAGCTAGCGACCCCCAGGGGGAGGGCCTTCTCTGTGGGAGCCCCTTCCCTCTGGAATGAGCTGCCCCCGGAGCTTCGTATAATCCCCGACCTCCGGTCCTTCCGACGCACCCTAAAAGCCAGCCTGGCCTGATACAAACAAAATAAATATTGATCATTCTTAATTTAATTCATTTTTTTTTTAAAAAAATGTTATTAATGCTAATTGAGTTTGTTTGGGATATTCTATTTAATATTTTTTTTAACTTTTGTATTATGTGTTTCTTTAATGTTGTACACCACCCTGAGTCCTTGGGAGAAGGACGGCATATAAATCTAATAAACCTAAACCTAAACCTCGTGGAGGGGGCGCTGACAGCCCTGCCCAGCAAGAGCCCATGTGGCCACTGCCGGCCCCACTTCTGCAGCTGCTTGTTGCCACTTGCACACAGCATCCCCCACAGCCTATGTTTTGCCATCAGAGGCCCTTTAGGAAAGGCCTCTGCAGCTGATAACAGAGCTCCAGATCAATCTGGGGGTGACGCATGCATCAATCCAGACTTTGTTCTGTGCATGTGCTAAACAGAAAATAAAGATGGCAGCACCCAGGTTAGAATCGGTTGTGGCCCAGCAGGAGCCGCTGGAGCTGCCACCAGACTCCAACAGCGAGGGGCCCTATGAGTCGGCTCTGGAGGATGTGGAGGACCCTGGACAGGGTTTTGACTCCAAGCAGGGCACAGAGAGGCTGGTTGGCCAGCAGGAGGCGCCTGAGCCTTGGACCAGTGGGGAGGAGACAAGGGAGTTGTTCCTGGATGCCCAGCAACGGAGAGCTAATAGGTGTAAGGAACAATTATGCAGTTACAGGAGATAATTGCACTCAGCTGGTGGTAATTAGGCTCCTCTCAAGACTATAAAAGGAATGATTGTGCACACGCCCTTTTCAGGAGTCAATGTATTCACTAGAGCGGAGAACTCTCGTGGCTAGCTTGGCAGGCTGGATTGCTGCCAAGGTTACTCTGTGCTGGATTGCTGCCAACGTCTAGTCTGTGCTGCATTGCTGCCAAGGTCTGGACTGTGCTGGATTGCTGCCAAGGTCCTGTCGGTGTGTTAATAATCCTTGAAGTATCTTTGTCTCGGTGTGCTTTGGTGTAGGACAAGGGGGGTCAGAACAGAATTGGTACGGTCATGTGTCCAGCCGAGTTACTACCTATTTGGCCAACCAGTCCGAGCCAGTAAGAACCCACCTCTGGTCTTAACCAGGGCCTATTTTGGTGGGTAGGGCTTATATTTGGCGCCCATGTAAAATCATGCTAGGCCTTATTTTCGGGATAGGTCTTATTTTCAAGAAACACCGAAATTCCTAATAATTTAATGCATAAGTGCATTGGTCTATCCTCTGCCTCTCTCGCTTTCCATAAATACAGTAACAGAGACACATGTAGCAAAAATGGAACAACTGTTTACCATTGCTTGCAGGTAGTCCTCGAGTTATGACCATGATTGAGCCCAGAATTACAGGCATTAAGTCGTTAAGCAGGCCACTCGCTAAGCAGGTCTCACGTGATTGACCTGAGTTTATTACTTTTTTCTTTTGGCAGTGCTTGTTAAGTGAAGGACATGCTTGTAATGTGAATGCAGCATTCATTAACCAAACTCCACAGCCGTTAACTCAACCCACTGTTTGCAACTCTAGGAATTTCTGACCATCTCAATTCAAATGTAATCATATCCTCCAGTATCTTTTCAAGATGAGGCAAGGTTGGTTAGGTTCTGCCTCAATGGGTCTCCAGAGTAGGACCTCCAGCTATACAGACCGGACAAGGGACAAATTTTAGGTTCCCTGCTCAACAAATTGCTTTCTGGCCTATCTTAAACATCTTCCATATTGTTCGCCCTGTTTATAAAAAAAATTCACTGCCTTTTCCATGCTCCTCCAGGCTACCCAGTCTCCATTAATTCATAGAACTGACTCCTTAACAAATGTACTGCTAATGAGAGGTTCCTGAGTAAAAATGCCAAATAAATTAACCCAGGGAGCTGCAAATAAGAATAATTGGTAGATGACATGAGCACCCACTACCTTGGAAGGCTCCGTTAATTGTGCCAGGAAATAACAACTGTGATGAGAATGCAGATGAGATGGTTTCATCAAAGAACAATTTTAAATCTTTAATAATTTATCTAACCAGTTCCAACTTGTGTTTTCTCATAGTCTTAATTTTTTTTTTAATCCGCCCCTCAAGAAGTCTCAAGAATAATAACAAAATCTGTCAGGGAAGTGCCACCAACCAATTCACAGGTTTTGTTGTCTTAAAATTTGTGCCTGACTTCTTCCAAACAACAAGAACAGTACATTCAAAATATTAGAGAAACCAGACACGCTCAATCTGTAGATTCCCAAATGGGTATCAGATTGGTTGGTGACCTTCATTGGGATCAACACTTTTATCAAATCCTATAAAATAGAATAGAATAGAATAACAGAGTGGAAGGGACCTTGAAGGTCTTCTAGTCCAACCTCCTGCTTAGACAGGAAACCATACACCATTTCAGACAAACGGTTATCCAGCATCTTCTTTAAAACTTCCAGTGTTCGAACATTCACAACTTCTGGAGGCAAATTGTTCCACTGATTTAATTGTTCAGGAAATTTCTCCTGAAGTTGCTTCTCTCCTTGATTAATTTCTACCCATTGTTTCTTGTTCTACCCTCAGATGCCTTGGAGAATAGTTTGACTCCCTCTCTTTGTCGCAACCCCTGAGATATTGGAACACTGCTATCATGTCTCTCCTTGTCCTTCTTTCTATTAAACTAGACATACCCAGTTCCTGCAACCGTTCTTTATATCTTTTAGCTCCAGTCCCCTAATCATCTTTGTTGCTCTTCTCGGCACTCTTTCTACAATCTCTACATCTTTTTACACTGTGGCGACCGAACTGGATGCAATATTCCAAGTGGGCCTTACCAAGGCAATTATAAAGTGGCATTAACACTTCACGTGATCTTGATTCTATCCCTCTGTTTATGCATCCTAGAACTGTGTTGGCTTTTTTGGCAGCTGCTGCACATGGCTGGCTCCTATTTAAATGGTTGTCCACTAGGAGTCCAAGATTCTTCTCACAGTTATTACTATTGAGCAAGTACCACATATACTATACCCGAGCATCTTATTTTCCTTGCCTAAATTTAGAACCTTACATATGTCTAATGTTAAACTGAATGCAGGTTCATCTTCACCCTCAGCCATTAAAGCTCCATGAATATATTGTAATGCTGTATTTCAATTTAGAAGCTGACACAAATTTAGGTGATGGTTTAGATCGGGGTGGGAAACAATGGCCCTTTTATGACTTGGGTACTTCAAAGGTGGCTAGGGCAGGATTAGAACTCACAGTTTCCTGATTTCTAGACCAACACCTTAATCATAAAACCAAACCTGCTTGCTTTTCTTCCTGGATGATCACAGAAAGAAAACTTACGGTAAGTATGATCACATGTAGTTAACATTTGGGTAGGAAACTATGAGACATCCCAAGGCTTACCCTTAAATCAGAGAGAACTCGATGAGGTTCTGTAAGAAGCTTAAAGGTAAAGGTGTTCCCCTCGCACATATGTGCTAGTTGTTCCCGACTCTAGGGGAGTGTTCATCTCCATTTCAAAGCCAAAGAGTCAGCGCTGTCCAAAGACGTCTCTGTGGTCATGTGGCTGGCATGACTAAATGTCAAGGCGCATGGTTCCTATTTTTCTACTTGCATTTTTTATATGCTTTCGAACTGCTAGGTTGGCAGAAGCTGGGACAAGTAATGCAAGCTCACCCCGTACGCAGCGCTACGGATTTCAACCGTCCAACTGCCAACCTTTCTGATTGACAAGCTCAGCATCTTAGACACTGTGTCACTGCGTCCCATTGTAAGAAGCTTAAGAATATGCAAATATCATTAAGCAATAGCAATAGCATTTAGACTTATATACTGCTTCATGGTGCTTTACAGCCCTCTCTAAAGGGGGTTACAGAGTCAGCCTATTGCCCCCAACTATCTAGGTCCTCATTTTACTGACCTGAGTAGGATGGAAGGCTGAGTCAACCTTGAGCCTGGTGAGATTCGAACTGCCAAATTGCAGGCAGCCGGCAGTCAACAGAAGTAGCCTGCAGTACTGCACTCTCACCACTGCGCCACTGTGGTTCTTCTTTCAGACATCTATTGGCATAAATAAATTTCAGCAGACACCAGGTTTTGCTTTATTGCTCATTTCCAGTCACAAGAATTATATCTCTTAATTGGGGCATAATTCTGAGGCTCTTTTTTAAAACTAGCAAAGACCATGTCTTGAAAAGATTTAAGAATCTCCTTTCTAAGCCAGGAAGTTCAAAAAATGTATTGCATGAGGTAATGAGGTAAAAAAACCGCCCATATCATTTCCGATATTATGTGGAGCAGGGGTGGGTTTCAACCGGTTCGCGGCAGTCCCCGCGAACCGGTTGGTCAGCGAACCCGGAAGTAAGTAACTTCCGGGAACGGCGAAGTGCCCACCCGCCCGCCCGTGCTCCTTACCGGTCTTTGAAGCTTCTGCGCTTCCACGCAGGCGCATGGCACATACAGCGCCTATGCAATTCTCCGCGAGCAGCTGGATGGCACATACAGTGCCTGCGCGAGTCTCCGCGAGCAGCTGGAGCATCGCGCAGGCGCTAAGACGCATGCGTGAACTGCGCACGTGCACGAGGACGCCACCGGCCCCGTTCCAACCGAACCGGTTGGAACGGGATTAGCAACCCACCCCTGATGTGGAGTCACCTATGGGTGTGCTGGGGGTGAGGCATATAAATTTAATAAATAAAGCAAAATATATCCACCAAATCAGCAGGAATCACACTCAGGTGTGAAGGAGATTTTCCCCGTCCCGACCTGAATTATTACATATGCCAGATTTTTTTACTTATATAACATGAAGAAAAATTTGCTGATTTTCAACAACTGCCTTACGAAAACACAGTTCTTTGATCAGAGAGATTCTGAGGCTAAGGACATTGATGCAGGAATTTCATGTACAGGTAGTCCTTGACTTACAACAGTTCATTTAATGACCATTCAAAGATACATCATAGCTTTAAAAGTGACTTATGACCGTTTTTCACACTTGTGACCGTTGCAGCATCCCCATGGTCATGTCGTCAAAATTCAGACACTTGGCAACTGACTCACATTTATGACCATTGCTCTGTCCCAAGGTCATGTGACCCCCTTTTGATACATTCTGATGGGGAAGCCGGATTCACTTAACAACCGTGCTATTAATTTAACAACTGCAGGGATTCACTTAACAACTGTGACAAGAAGGGTCATAAATGGGACCAAACTCACTTAACAAATGTCTCATTTAGCAACCTACATTTTGGGCTCAATTGTGGTCATATAGTGAGGACTACCTGTATTTAATGGGATGTCCACTTGCAGTACTTGGTTAAGCAACCGGGCTAGCTCTCCAAGAAAAATTATATCAGTTTTCATAATGATAAAAGAAGATGAAATTGATTTCCTTGGGGAACAGGTAGCAAGGAATCCCCAGGATGAAAGGGGATATTTTCATTTGGATTTAAAGCGTCCAGAGAGGTCTTTCATGTCATCAGAAGCCAATCTGACAGATGAACTGACTAATTGTTCCTCAACTTTCTAGGCTGCATAAACAGAGGGATAGAATCAAGATCACGTGAAGTATTAATACCACTTCATAAGGCCTTGGTAAGGCCACACTTGGAATACTGCATTCCGTTTTGGTCGCCCCGATGTAAATAAGATGTGGAGACTCTAGAAAGAGTGCAGAGAAGAGCAACAAAGATGATTAGGGGACTGGAGGCTAAAACATATGAGGAACAGTTGCAGGAACTGGGTATGTCTAATTTAATGAAAAGAAGGACTAGGGGAGACATGATCGCAGCCTTTCAATATCTCAGGGGGTTGCCACAAGAAGAGGGAGTCAAACTATTTTCCAAGGCACCTGAAGGTAGAACAAGAAGCAATGGGTGGAAACTAATCAAGGAGAGAAGCAACTTAGAACTGAGGAGAAATTTCCTGACAGTTAGAACAATTAATCAATAGAACAACTTTCCTCCAGAAGTTATGAATGCTCCAATACTGGAAGTTTTTAAGAAGATATTGTCTCAAGTGGTGTAGGGTTTCCTGCCTAAGCAAGGGGTTGGGCTAGAAGATCTCCAAGGTCCCTTCCAATTCTTTTATTTTACATTCTATATTCTAACTTTGAAAAATCCTGCTAAAGGTGAGCAGGCCATTCCCCCCCCCTCTTCACTTTTATTGTTTTATTTTTTATTATCCTTCCATCAGCTGCCAAATATATTTTTCTTCCATCATAACCAGTGGTACGTAAAATTAGCTTCCTGGCTGGATGCTGTTTCCTAGATTTGTTTTTAATTATGTTTTAATGAAGTTTTAATTGTTGCAATGATTATTATTTTTTGCTAAATGAGCATCATTTCCGGAAAGAAGAGTAATAAAGAAATAAACAAACCAATGGCCTTCGTGTCTTGTCTTCTTCTGGATCCAATCAATTTTTTTTTTTTTTTACAAGACACAAAGAGGTAAATCAGGAAAGGGAAAAAAGTAGAGAAGACAGAACTTTTCCTGCTGAGAAAAGATATATGCGCAATACTGGAAGAAGGAAGATTTGCCTACTATTCAAGAATGGACATTAAAAGTAACAAACCTAGCAGAGATGGCTAAAATATCAGCATATCTCAAGGATCACTCAAATGAGAGACATAAACTGGAGTGGAGAAAATGACTAATTCAAAATAAATATGGGACTAAGGAAATTTCAGATAGTTTATGACTGAAGAAACAAGGAATGATATAATCTGTTTAGACTTAGCCTAGCAAAGAGGAGTTAAAGCTCAAATGAAAGATGATACCAACTTTTTTAAAGTTTATTTTAGAACATCTTTGTTAAAGATTTATACCCTGTATTGGTTCTGGGAAGTCGGGGGGGTGGGGTTGGGGGGGTTGGGTGGGGAGGGTAGGGGGGGGAGTTAAACATTTGTAAAAGTTTTTTTCCTAAAATTTTCAATAAAAAAATAAGATACATGCAAAGCAGGAATTAAAAGTTCTGCCTTCTCACCATCCCCCTCTCTGCATCTTACCAGAAAAGGCAGGTTTTTTTTTTACTGCTGTAGCAGTATAATATAGCCAGGGGTGGATTTGAAAAATGTTAGCACCCTGCTGGGGTTGCTGGGTGGGCATGGCCATGGTGGGTGTGGCTTACTCAGCCTCCTGCACCACAGGGAGGGGTGTGTTTTCATCCTCCCCAGGCTCTGGAGACTTTCCTCGAGCCTCCAGGAGGGTGAAAATGGCCTCCCCAAGACTCCAGAGGCTCTCCGGAGGCTGGAAATAGGCCCATTTTTCACCCTCTCGGAGCCTCTGCGCGGGCCCTGCACTTATCTGACATGATGTACGGACTGCATGGAGACTCCTGGGAGGGGAGGGGTGGTGTGGGCGTGGCAGCCAGTCCTTGCAACTACGGTTTGCCTGAACCAGATTGTAAAATTAACAACCGGTTTGTCCGAATCGATCCGAACTGGCTGAATCCCATCCCTGAATATAGCTGCTAAAATGTCAAATGTTCCCTTGAAGCCCATTAGTAAGAACAGAAGCATCAGATCACAAGCCCTCCACTTAACAAGCATTCGTTTAATGGCCGTTAGAAGTAACAATGACACTGAAAAAAGGGACTTCTGAGCGATTTTCCACACCACCGTTGCAGCGTCCTCCCCGTGGTCATGTGATCAAAATTCGGGGGCTTGGCAACTGGAATGTATTTATGACCGTTGCACTGTCCGGGGTCACGTGATCATCTTTTGTGACCTTCCTAGCCAGCTGTTGACAAGCAAAGTCGTTGGGGAGACCAGATTCGCTCAATCACTGCATGGTTGCTTAACAACTGTAATGATTTGCTTAACCATTGAGGCACAAGAAAAAGGTCATAAAACAGGGCGAAAACTCACTAAAACAATGGAATTTTGGAACTCAAATTGTGGTCATAAATCAAGGACCACCTTTTCACTGTCTTCTGCCCTGGTTATCTCTCACTTGGAATTCAGTCTCTAATCCTGGGCACTAATATTCCAAAAGAATATTAACCGATAAGCGTGAGATCAGAGGAGGGTTGCCAAGATAGTAAATTGAATGTTCAATAGCCTTATTAATACAATTCCAAGATTTATCTTCCTATAACACTAGCATGTTCCTTTCTTGCAAAAGAGGCTTCTGCTTTTGTACCTGTCAGCCTTGCCAGGGAGCTCAGACAGGAAACATGAACAGATGAGCTGGTTCTACTTTATTGTAAGGCTTGTTAACCGAATCTTGCAGCAATGAGAGTACAATTCTCCCTGTCTACGGAGGATCTATTCAGTGGCGGGTTGCACATTTCATTACCATCAGTTCGCCGGGCGCATGTGCACCTTCCACGCATGTGCTTGGGCTTCTGTGCATGCGCTTTCCTCACACCTGCACCGTCCACACACGAGCCTGCCTCAAAACTTGCCTATGTGGGATGGCATGGAGCTGGAACAGGTGGATTGGGTGCAGTGGTGGGTTGCAGGTGGTACGCCCTGGTACACGCATACCGATGCCTGCCAGAAGCAGCAGCCACTGTACCAGTACAGCCTCCCACCCTCATTCCTAACCTGTATTTGAAGGAAAAGGGGCCACGTGCACATGGAGGCACAGCATACGCCGCCTGCACGATGCTCTGCCGAACAGCTGGAGCATCACAGGCAGTGGGTGCGCAGGCATGCACAGCGCATGTGCCCATGGTGCATGCCCGGCTCCCGTTGTAGCGTACTGGTTGCAATGGGAGCCAAAACCCACTACTGGTTGGGTGGGGCTACTCGCAATTTCCGGTACTGGTTCGGGTGAACCGGTCCAAACCGGCTAAATACCACCTCTGGATCTATTCTCAGTCATCCAGGTCATGGTTGTCCCGAACATGTTTTTTTAAAGAGGCAACTGGACTTTCTTTGGTTTTCCTTGGACACATTCGCTTCTCATCCAGAAGCTTCTTCAGTTCTGACTGAATCAGGGGTGGGTTCCAGCCAGTTCTCATCTCTTCTATAGAAGAGGTTCCACAAATCTACCATGCCGTTTAGAACCGGTTCCAGCTCCCCCCATCTACCCATCTGCACATCATCAAGATGAAGAGTGAGAGGAGGAATTCTGGGAGTTAAGTCTACAAGTCTTAAAGCTGTCAATTTGAACACCCTTGGTTTTTTTTTTCTAAAGGGTTAGGGGTGCAAGGGTCTTGTAACTTGACAGCTTTAAGACTTGCAAGCTTCAATGCCAGAGTTCCTGAGCCAACATGACTGGAGGAGGAATTCTGGGAGCTGAAGTCCACAAGTCTTAAAGCTGTCAACTTTGAACACTCCTGTTTTTTTTTCCTAAAGGGTTAGGGGTGCAAGGGTCTTGTAACTCAACAGCTTTAAGACTTGCACACTTCAATGCCAGAATTCCTGAGCCAACATGACTGGAGGATGAATTCTGGGAGTTGAAGTCCAAAAGTCTTAAAGCTGTCAAGTTTGAACACCCCTGGGTTTTTTTTTTCTAAAGGGTTAGGGGTGCAAGGGACTTGTAACTTGACAGCTTTAAGACTTGCGTACTTCAAATGCCAGAGTTTCTGAGTCAACATTTTGGTTGCTAAGCGCCAAGCCACTCCCACCCAGTCACATGGCCAGCAAGCCACTCCCACAAAGCAGGCCACACCTACAGAAGAAGTTCTAAAAAAATTTGAAACCCACCACTGGACTGAATGATGGGGAATGGAGGGATTTATATTCCTTGCAGAGAGCTGGTCATTCTCATTCTTTTTAGAGAGTCACTTGGAGTTTTGTCTGTCTCTTCAGGGTCACCTGAATAGTGCAAATGGGTGTGGAGCCTTCTTGGAACTGCTGTGTTGTAAACAAAAGATAGGTAGTGATGTATCCCTTCCCTCTGTTGAGGGCTGTTATATTGGCTGCTTTGTTTACTATTAAATTGAATATTCGCAGCAGATGGGAACTACAGAAATATTTTTTGGTGTAGTTTTTCAGTTGCCACTTGCCCTGCCTGCCACGTTATGTGGTGCTGGAAGGATACAGTTCTCCCTCCACCTTTTTACAGACTGAGAAACTAGGGAGGGTCTCTTCCAAGCCTCTTGCCCCACCCACTATCCAACCTTGTGCTATGCTGTCTCTTATCTGACCATTCTCGAGGCAGCACCTCTTCACTCCATCTCTCAAGGTCTTTCCCACATACCACTACATCCCCTCATTCTCAGAGTGTTATAAAAAGTAACATTGATGATGTTGAATTCACTTCACAACCGCCAGAATTTTGCCTTGCATTCTGAAATCTCCTTGACCTTTTCTTCTTTGTCTGGGGGGGGGGGGGGGGATAACAAAAAACGCTTCTTCAGATTTAATGAAAATGTGGGGACGCAGGAATGCTACAGACCACTGGAGAAAGGACTAAAGAAAGAAAAGAGGACATCCTCCAAGAGAATTATTTCTCAATTAACTCCCAAAGACAAGGAGCCAATATTCAGATAATAAGAAATTCAGTGAAATGTTCTTCCTTGGAAAAGAAAAATCAAAAGCTATTATATTTGCTGTTAAAGTGGATATTCAGCACGGATGGGAATACAAAAGTAATTTTTGATGTAGTCTTTCATGAGCCACTTGTTGTATGCTGCTGGAAGGATATACAGGCACTCCTTGACCGACAACCATAACTGAGCCCAACAATTCTGTGGCTAAGCGAGACGTTTGTTAAGTGAGTATTGCCCCATTTATGACCTTTCAACTGAATGATTGTTAAGCGAATCACTGCAGTTGTTAAGTTAGTCCCAAGGTTGTTAAGTGAACCTTGCAATGGTTTTTTTTAAAAAAAGAGCCGAGGTGGCGCAGTGGTTAAATACAGCACTGCAGGCTACTTCAGCTGACTGCAGTTCTGCAGTTCGGCTGTTCAAATCTCACCAGCTCAGGGTTGACTCAGCCTTCCATCCTTCCGAGTGGGTAAAATGAGGACCCGGATTGTTGTTGGGGGCAATATGCTGACTCTGTAAAACCGCTTAGAGAGGGCTGAAAGCCCTATGAAGCGGTATATAAGTCTAACTGCTATTGCTATTGCTATTATCCTCACTATCCGTTCAAATCTGTAGCTGTCCTGTTGGATTGCTCTACCAAACCAGACAGTTATTGAAGTGCAAATGGCAGACTCAAAAATTCCTCTATAAAACTGTATCAGCAGCTCCCGGGACAGTCTGAACTTTTTTGTGGTGCCTTTTAAATGATGGTTCTAATGTTGTGTCCATTTCAAGTCCTAGGAGATTATAGAACCCCAAAACTGAACTGAAATGAAATGGGTGTTCTGACCGAGGCTTCCCAAGAGCATGAAGTAAACTCCTTGTCCAGACAAAAACCCCTTTTATTAATTGACTGTGAATTCTGCTCATTCACATCCAGCAAAGTCTTTCGAGGGAGGATTTACAGTCACAGACCTTATCGGTCTTGGAATGCTGCCAGGTCGATATCTGCAAAACGTGGCAAGGAGTCTCAGAGAGTCACAAACCAATTAAGCGAACTAATGGTCTCCTGCAAACTCCCCTCCTCTTTCGCTCCACTTTTATTTTCTCTGGGAGGGGCCATTCATCGTCCACTTCTGGCCTTACTCCCAAGTCAACTCTTGTTCTTTAGCTGTACCTTTCGTCTGGCAACTCTGTGCATGCACACACTGGGAACAGGCTCCAGCTGTTTGTCTGCCTCACTGATGTCTGGGTCTGAAGGCAGCTGATAATTGGTATACAGCTCTGGCCCCCTCTCTGCCTCCGACACAGAGCCCTCATCAGACCCTTCCCCAGACTCCAGGACTGGCCCATCTTCCTCCCCAACCTCCTCACTGTCCGAATCTGCTGCCAGCTCCACAATGGGGCTAACCCTGAAGTCTGTCTAACAAATAATAGCTTTGTTCACCTATGATCTGCTCAGCGGGATATCTGGAAGCCCATTTCCTCCTTTCAAGGTTCTTCATTTCAACCACTACTATGGTGCAAATTTCATAGGTGACCTCATTTTGACAGACAGCATTGCCCTGGGAACACACGGTAAAGATTTCTTTTGTAAGTCCCTGTTGGATTGCAATTCTTGGTTCTGCTCCGTGCTTGATCCTGTTTTATTCCATGTACTGCTTAAGTGATAAACAGCCTGGAAATCATTCAAATTAATGTAAAAACACGTGCAGACACAAGCCAACGGCTGCCCATGTGGCAGCTCCTAGAATACAGCCAGCAAAAGAGGACTGACTCCATCCCTGCTCAGACTGTTCCATTATCGAGCAGCTTTTCCCATTAGGATTTTGCTAATGTTCAGATGAAATCTGGGATTAAGAGGCAGCTCTCTCTCTCAATGGCTCAGAACTGCCTGGGATTGGACAAGCCCTTATGTAACCACAATCTGAAGCAGAAGTAGGCAGCCTGAGCTCCTCCACTTGTTTTGCACTCTCTCACACTCCAGCCAGCATGGCAAACCTCAAGCAGTTACGCCCATTGTAGTCAAGACCACCTGGAGGGCAGTGGTAAAATTCAGGTTTTTTACTACCAGTTCTGTGGGCGTGGCTTGGTGGGCATGGCAGGAGAAGGACACTGCAAAATCTCCATTCCCACCCCACTCTGGGGCCAACCAGAGGTGGTATTTGCCGGTTCTTCGAACTACTCAAAATTTCCGCTACCGGTTCTCCAGAACCTGTTGAATTTCACCCTTGCTGGAGGGCATCTTGAGTGAGTCCAGTGGTGGCATTCAAATAATTTAACAACCTGGTTCACTCAGGGTCAGTTCGGCTGTCGTGGGAGGCATGGCCCATCCCCATCCTCCAGCTCCACCGCACATGCAGGATGAGCCTCCCGCGGTGGCCAACTTGACTCTCAGCAAACCAGTTGTTAAATTGCATCCCCCTCCCCTGACCGCCCCACTATCAAAGTGGATCCTGGTTTCTGCACTGTGCTGCAATGGAGAAATGGGCAATGGAGCGGCCGGCGCAAGGGAAGGAGGAGCAGGGAGAAGAAAGAGGGAAAGTGGCCCTCTCCTTCCCTCACACCAGTGGTGGGTTTCAAATTTTTTTAGAACCTCTTCTGTAGATGTGGCCTGCTTTGTGGGAGTGGCTTGCCGGCCATGTGACTGAGTGGGAGTGGCTTGTCAGTCATGTGACTGGGTGGGCATGACTTGTAAAATGTGATGAAACTCACTTAACAACGCTTGCTTAGCAATCAAAATGTTGGCTCAGAAACTCTGGCATTTGAAGCACGCAAGTCTTAAAGCTGTCAAGTTACAAGACCCTTGCACTCCTAACTCTTTAGGGAAAAAAACCCTAGGGGTGTTCAAACTTGACAGCTTTAAGACTTGTGGACTTCAACTCCCAGAATTCCTCCTCTAGTCATGTTGGCTCAGGAACTCTGGCATTGAAGTGTGCAAGTCTTAAAGCTGTCAAGTTACAAGACCCTTGCACCCTCAGCCCTTTAGGAAAAAAACCCCAGGGATGTTCAAACTTGACAGCTTTAAGACTTGTGGACTTCAACTCCCAGAATTTCTCCCCTCGCTCTTCATCTTGATGGTGTGCGGACGGGCAGGGGGAGGGAGCTGGAACCGGTTCTAAACGGCACTGTAGATTTGTGGAACCTCTTCTATAGAAAAGGTTAGAACTCGCAGGAACCCACCCCTGCCTCACACCAGCCGCTCTATTGCCCATTTCTCCATTGCAGCACAGCACCCAGGATCTACTTTGATAGATTTAACAACTGGTTTGCCTGAACCAATATGAACTGGCTGAATCCCACCACTGAGGGAGGCTCAATGTTGCAATGATCCCACCAGTTCAGTCTAACCTTTTATCCGAAATGCTACTTTGCTAACAGAGCACCCAATAAACACCACTTCCTTTATATAAAAAAAAGAAGAGTGAATTTTGGATCCCTTGCCTTTGTTTCATAATACTGTATTCTGTTCTCGTGCTGTATTATGTTTGGTGAATCTAAGAATAGCGCTACTGAACCAAACCAAGATCCATCTTACTCCAACGTTAGGTTTCTTGCAGTGTCACCTCTGGGGAAATTTGCAAGCAAGAAAGAGAGATGTATCATTACAGGTAGTCCTCGGCTTATGACCACAACGGAGGTAAAAATACCTGCTGCTAAGTGAGACCTTGGTTAGGTGAGTTTTGCCCCATTGTATGACCTTTCCTGACATGGTTGTTAAGTGAATCACTGCAATTGTTAAGTTAGTAATATGATTGTTAATTAAATTTAATTTTCCCACTGACTTTACTTGTCAGGTAGTCACAAAAGGGGATCACATGACCTGGGACACTGCAACCATCATAAATGTCAGTTGCTAAGTATTTGAATTTTGATCATTTTGACTATAGAGATGCTGCAGCAGTTGTTAAGTATGAAAAAGAGTCATACACCACTTTTGGGGGGGGACCATTGAAACTCTGAAGTCACTAACCATATTGTTAAATTAAGGACCTGTATTGGCAGGCATGCCACCCCCAATTCAGAAGTAACATTAAGTCTTTAAAGCAGTAGCACTTTACAGACTAAACTTCCATGAATTTATGTGTGTTTTAAAGCCATCTGAATTAGTGGTCAACCAACCCATTCTGGAGTAATTCCACAGTTTAATTATTTAAACCCATCTGAATTAGTGGACATCACATTCTGGAGTAATGAATTCAGTTCATTACTCAGTTTCATAAGGCACCGTAAAAGCACTTCCTTCTCTCCATTCCAACCAGTTTCAGAATCCAACATTAGCAGGTTTCCCAATTCTTCTTGTGAAACTGCTTTTTCTACTGATATCCCCCATTCATCATCACCATATATGCTTATATAAGAACATTGCACACCAGAACAACTAGACACAAAAGCAGTTTTTCCCTGCGTGCCCTCACTGTGCTAAACAACTAATTACCAACAACACTGTCTAACTATTTATTGTATTACTATTATTCTTCTCATCCTTCCTATTACCTATCTCTTCCTACCTATGACTATAACCAGGGGTGAAATGCTACCAGTTTGGACTGGTTCGCCAGAACTGGCAGTAAAAAAAATGCTTCCAGGAGAACTGATATTTCTGACTATCAGCCGTGAAGCGTGATTTATATTAGCTAATCGAAATCGTGTCGCATAGCGGATTTCCCCCCCCCCCTTGCTGTTCTACTTACCTTTGCAGGCGTGCTTGGTAACAGGCTCCGCCCACCCACCCAGACATCATCAATCCATTTTTGACGCTCTGTGCATGCACGGAAGGTCCTGCGCATGCGCGGAGGTGGGACGTGTGCTCACATTTACTAACCGGTAGCGAAGGTAAGTGTAGTCACCCCTGACTATAACCTTGTTTCTTGTATCTTTACAATTTATATTGTTTTTTGTTTCCTAGTGTGAGTTGATTGCTTATTAGTAACCTATTACTAAATGTTGTATCTTATGATTCTTGATGAATGTATTCTATGTTATTTTTGTTAATGTACACTGAGAGCATATGCACCAAAGAAAAATTCCTTGTGTGTCCAATGACACTTGGCCAATAAAGAATTCTGTTCTATTCTATTCTATTCTATTCTATTCTATTCTATTCTATTCTATTCTATTCTATTCTACGCTACGCTACGCTACTTTACTCTACTCTATTCTATTCTTAATAGAATAGGTTTGTCCACGACACCATTTGGTCTTTGTAAGATTTTGATTGCTTATTTAGTATCCTATGACTATCACTAGGTGTTGTAATGATTCTTGATAAATGTATTCTATGTTATTTTTACTTATGTACACTGAGAGCATATGCACCAAAGACAAATTCCTTGTGTGTCCAAATCACACTTGGCCAATAAAGAATTCTATTCTATTCTATTCTATTCTTAATAGAATAGGTTTGTCCACGAGACCGTTTGGTCTTTGTAAGATTTTGATTGCTTATTTAGTATCCTATGACTATCACTAGGTGTTGTAATGATTCTTGATGAATGTATCTTTTATGTACACTGAGAGTTTATGCACCGAAGACAAATTCCTTGTGTGTCCAATCACACTTGGCCAATAAAGAATTCTATTCTATTCCATTTTCTTTCACTGTTGTTTTCATCTCTTCCCTTCTCTCCTTTCTCCATGCGACAAACCATTATGGAAGGGATGGTGCTTGCTGTCTGAACTGATCCCTTCTAGGGCCATAGGTTTTCCACCCTTTCTGCAGACATGGTATGACTTTATTTGCTATTTTCACTGCCTGGAAGCATTAGAGCAAAAGTTAATATTTTGCCTGAGGTGCCTCTGAATGGAAAGCAATAGCCTGGCAGAAAGCTGGACAGTAAGGGAAATGTAAGCTTTGCTGCTCGTTACCAAAAAGCAGCCTTTGGGGGATGACATAGCTGTCACTTCTAGAAAGCTGAACATGACTGGCATTTGTTTGAAGAAAAGATGACAGGTTTTTTTTTTTTTTTAATGAATTATGGAATTTGCATTAGCTGTAGGGGTGGCTACTAGGTTGGCTTGGATTTTTAAAAACAACAATCCCTTAATTTGTCATTTAATGTCTGCAGAATATTTCTACTGGAGGGAACAGCAAGATAAAGGTAAAGGTTCCCATCACACATATGTGCTAGTTGTTTCTGACTCTAGGGGGCAGTGCTCATCTCCATTTCAAAGCCAAAGAGCCAGCGCTGTCCGAAGACGTCTCCGTGGTCATGTGGCCGGCATGACTAAATGCCGAAGGCGCACGGAACACTGTTACCTTCCCACCAAAGGTGGTTCCTATTTTTCTCCTTGCATTTTTTTACAGGCTTTCGAACTGCTAGGTTGGCAGAAGCTGGGACAAGTAACGGGAGCTCACTCCATTACGTGGCTTTAGGGATTCAAACCGCCAAACTGCTGACCTTTCTGATCGACTACCTCAGCATCTTAGTCACTGAGCCACCGCGTTCTATTGACAGCAAGATAGTAGTACAATATTCTCTGCTTTCTATAAGGATCTGGATAACTATCATATGAACCAGGATGTTGGACTCGATGGATTGTATTAAATAGCGAGAATGTAGAAGAGCAGGCAGAATCTGCAGGTGGAATCAAGTGAGTCATCAGCCTAGAGTCATTATGTTCCCACAAATGGTCTAAGCCAGCCCCTCTTGACTTCTGTTCTCTTATCTAGTGCCAATTTAGTGCTGTTAGAAGACTGGATACCCATATACAGGCATGAGCAATAAATTGGCTTAAGTGCAACTTTGTGTGTAGTCCTGATTCTTTGCGAATCTTCTTAAATACTCCCTTGATGCTTTGGAAGTACAATGGCTCTGCTATTTGCAATTCCCTTTGTGGAAACAATGTGGATTATTACAGTCTTCCTGATGCTATTAAGGGCAGAAAGGGGTTTTGGTAGATGGCTGCTCCTTGGAGAAAGACTGTACCCTTGTTGTTGTGCACAAGGATTGCATACAGAAGACCCCTGGATTTATTCTTGCTATAAGTAGGTATGCCTTAATACTCCAATATCTCAAAGAACATACTTCAGAAATTGTCAGCAATATATTGCTTCTGTTAATGCTGGTGCAAAGATGAAGACACATCCCATTTTTCCCTTTCAGGACTAGACTTCAGCATCACCTTCTTTGGTCTGATGAGGTACCACGTTGGGTCTATGAACCTTGAAGATGCTGCTTTCAGTCAGCACAAAGAACCAAGGCAACAACGGAATCTATAACCATCCCAAATGTTATCTAGCTTTTGTCTTGGATCTTCTTTGTTTTCAATTTCAAAGCCTTACAAAAACCAGTACTACAATTCCTGCCCCATTTGCAACATATTTCATTTTCATGTACGTAAAACACAACATTGGAAAAGGAGTCCCAAAGGTGCTTTTTCAAGAAGCAACTGGACTTTCTGGTATATTTCACAATTACCACATAATCCAGTTGCCTCTTAAAAAAGCACCTTCGGGACAACCATGACCTGGATGGCTGAGAATCTCCATAAACATTGGAAAAGGAGGTGGGGTATTTGCTGGAGGTGGGGTATTTGCTTTTCAGGACTGATGGGTCTGTCCTCCAATCCTAGAACAATCTGTTCTGACATGGGCATTTCTGAAGCTTGGGTCCCTGAATTAAATCAACAGGTGTTTTTTTTTCAACACAGCTATTTGCTGAAGTCCTCATTTGATTCTCTGTTGAAGCAACATTTTTCGCCTTAGCTCAGTTAAGCAGCCAAGTGGTAGCTGTCCATGGTACTGATCACTCTCTCTTCAATCTGTCAAGACTAAGCATTAATTAATTGGACGGGTTTGACTTTTCTTGAGTTACACAGACAGACCTAACAGCCTCATTCATGTAAAGCTACTTCCTACAGTATTAAAACAGAAACACAACATCTGTGTTAAGGACAGCAAGATTCTTGCAGCCATGCGGTGCAAATCATATTAGACAATGATTTTTTTTTCATTTAGTAATGGTATCTGACACTGAGATAAAGAATATCACAGCTTTGTTCTATTTCTTGTTCTTCACACTGTGTTACCGTGTTTCCCCAAAAATAAGGTAGAGTCTTATTTTCTTTTGACTCCCAAAATAACTGCTTGGCCTTCTTTTTAGGGAGGTCTTATTATTTTTGAGGTGCAGCAGGCGGCGAGCATGGTCACCTCATGGCTACTGCTGTGTTGCAATATTGGGGGGTGGTATTTTTGGGGAGGGCTTATTTTAGAAAATACCCTCAAAAGCCCGATTGGGATTATTATCCGGGGAGGTCTTATTTTCAGGGAAACAGGGTAGTCTCCAAGTTTAATAGCCCAAATGTGTTTCTCTTGTAAAAACATTTATTTTTTGTTTCTTGGGCATCCTCTAGAAAAATGGCAAGCTACAAGAATATGTCACTTGTCATAACATTTATGGAGCTTCTCAATCATGCAGGTCACCATTATCTCAAACTGCTTTTCCAAAAGGCAACTGGAATTTATTGGTTTGGTTTGGTTTTGGTTTTATTATTATTTATAGGCCGCCCTTTTCCCTGAGGGGACTCAGGGCAGCTTACAAAATATAGGGAAGGGGATACAAAACAGTAAACATAAAACAATACATAAGTAAAAATAATACACAACATTCATTCAACATTCGGGTGGGGACAGATTACGATCTTTATCCCCAGACCTGACGAGATAGCCAGGTCTTGAGGGCTGTGCGGAAGGTCTGGACGGTGGTGAGGGTGCGAATCTCCACGGGGAGATCGTTCCAAAGGGTCGGAGCTACTACTGAAAAGGCTCTCCTCCGTGTGGTTGCCAGTCGACACTGACTGGCGGATGGAACTCGGAGGAGGCCTAATCTATGCGATCTAATAGGTCGCAAGGAGGTAATTGGCAGGAGGCGGTCTCTCAAGTACGCAGATCCACTACCATGGAGGGCTTTATGGGTGGTAAGTAGCACCTTGAAGCGCACCCGGAGATCAACAGGTAGCCAGCGCAGCTCGCGGAGGATAGGTGTTATGTGGGCGAACCGAGGTGCACCCACGATCACTCGCACGGCCGCATTCTGGACTAGCTGAAGTCACCGGATGCTCTTCAAGGGCAGCCCCATGTAGAGCACGTTGCAGTATTCCAGCCTAGAGGTCACGAGGGCCCGAGTGACTGTTGTGAGAGCCTCCCGATTCAGGTAGGGTCGCAACTGGCGCACCAGGCGAACCTGGGCAAATGCCCCCCTGGTCACAGCCGTCAGATGATGATCGAAGGTCAGCTGTGGGTCCAGGAGGACTCCCAAGTTGCGAACCCTGTCTGAGGGGTATTGAGTTTTTGTGAAATTTTTTTTTTTTGTGGAGGGGAAGGAAACACTTCTCTTTTCATACAAGAAACTTCTTAAGAACTTCTTCACTTCTGAAGAAGCTTCTTGGATGACAAACAAAATGTTTTCTAAAACGAAACGAAAAGAAAATCCAATTGCTTTTTGGAAAAGCAATTTTGCAGTAACCATGACCTGCATGATTGAGAATCTCCATAGACATGATGTCTTGTCACCACTTTTGGGTCACTTGACATACATGTAACAGTTGACCAATGAGGGATTGAGTCAGAAATCAAGGATGTGATCATTGGAGAGACTCAGACAATTTGCTAACTTCCAGATCATTAATGGAATAGGATAAGGATGTTACTATGGAAAGGGGAGTCTCGGAAATTAAAGAAGTCTAATAAAAAATACAATACAGGTAGTCTTCAACTTTCAATGTGATTGAGCCACAATTTAGATTATAAGTCATGGCAGTCATTAAATGGGTCACTGTATGACTACACCCATTTTACAATCTTTTTGCAATGATTTTTAAGTGATCACCATGGTTATTTAGTGAACCCAATGCTATTAAGCTAACCCAATGCTTCTTACGGGACTTTTTTTTTCCAGAAATTGAAAGTAAATGCTAGTTTCCAGCAAGAATAACAGAATGACAGAATAACACAGTTGGAAGGGACCTTGGAGGTCTTCTGCACCAACCCCCTGCTCAAGCAAGAAACCCTATATCATTACAGACAAATGCTTGTCCAATCTCTTCTTAAAACCTGCAATATTAGAGCACCCACAAGATCTGAAAGCAAGTTGTCCCACTAATTAATTGTAATAAATCTCATTCATGTTGTCAGGGGTCCAAGTAACACCCCTAAAGAAAGAAGACTCCGAGGCTTAAAATTCCTCAAAGTTCCATTTTATTAGAGATGTCATATTGGCACATCTGGGAAAACCCGAATCTGAAAGTTTCCAGGTTTTCCCCACCCAAGTGAAAGTTCAAGTCCCTGCCCAACACCCACATATTTATCACATGGTCAAATCAGTCATCATCCCAACTGGAGATGCCTCCCAGTCATACCCCTCTAGGAGCAGGGCAAGACATCGTTGACTCTCTGAGAAAAGAATGTTATTTACCGGATTTTTGGAGTATAAGACGCACCAAGGTTTTGAAGAGGCAAAATTTAAAAAAAGGTTTTGCATTCTGCAAACCTCCCAAAAATGGCCCCATTTTCATGAAAATTGACCCATTTTTTAAAAAAGGGGCATGGATAGCCTTATGTAGGATTGTACAGTGCTCCTGGGGGAGGGTGGCCCCCCCAAAATCAAGCAAAAAATGGCCCATTTTTCATTAAAAAAAAAGGTTATGGATAGCCCTATGGAAGCTTATAATTGAGCAAAAAACAGTCCATTTTTTGCTCATTTCTGCCCCCCCCCCCAGCCCCCAGGAGCACTCTGAAAGCTTCCATAAGGCCATTGGTGAAGGGGGCGGGGTTTCGGGAGGCAAAAAATGCTGCATTCAGTGTATAAGACGTACCCAGATTTTCAGCCTCTTTTTTGAGGGACAAGGGTGCGTCTTATACTCCGAAAAATACAGTAGACCATATATCACCCAAGGTGGCGCAGTGGTTAAATGCAGCACTGCAGGCTACTGCTAGATCAGCAGGTCAGCGGTTCAAATCTCACCGGCTCAGGGTTGACTCAGCCTTCCATCCTTCCGAGGTGGGTAAAATGAGGACCCAGATTGTTGGGGGCAATATGCTGACTCTCTGTAAACCGCTTAGAGAGGCCTGAAAGGCCTATGAAGCGGTATATAAGTCTACTGCTATTGCTATTGCTATTGCTAATCCATATAATCCCCCCTCTCATTTTCCCACAGCAGAAAATGTGGCAGCCCTGAAGGCCCAATGCAAAAGATGGCTTCTAAGTCTGACACGTGTGACTGTGGGGTGCTGCAAATGGCTATAAAATGCAGCCAATTGTTGAGCACTCAAAATGCAGTTGCACAATTGGGAGAGGACAACTGATGGAATTTCGAATCCAGGTGATAAGCCCCCTTTCCATGGTCACCTCAAATGGCCACTAGCAACCAGTCATTAGCTGAGGGCTACCTGAAGACTACCTAGAGGCAATCTTTGTCGCTCAAAATGCTACATGCAGGTACTCCTCGACTTACAACTATTCTTTCAAAGAATCGTTTGAGCATTCAAAGTTACAACGTCAATGAAGACAGTGACTTATGACCACTTCTTGCACTTATGACCATTGCAGCATCCCCACAATCATGTGATCAAATTTTGCTTGCTTGATAACCGACGTGTATTTGCAATGGTTGCAGGGTTCTGGGATTGTCACTGGCAACGTTCCTAGAGAGCTTCTGACAAACAAAGTCAATGGGGCCGTGATGGTGAATCTATGGCCCGCATGCCACAGGTGGCACACGGAGGCCTCTCTGCTGGCACGCGAGACCCAGCTGAGCTCCGCCAAGCATGAACCGCCAGCCAGCTGATTTTCGGGTCCCTGCAAAATGCTATACAAGCCATCCATATACATCCAACAGGAAGAGGAAGTGCCTCACAGGAGCAAATAGAGGTAAATCCTAGAGAGGCAGGAAATGCATCACTGAACAATAGAGATGAATGCTAGAGAGGAATAAAGCTGCATACAAGACCGATATAACTCCTGTAACAGATGGTTCCACCACAAAACCGCGCTCGACTAAACCACGTCCGACGAAACCGCGTCGCTGACATCATCAACAGGGCGACAACAGCGCGGAGACAGAAGCACGCTGTAAACCCTAAACCTAAAATTAACCCCTAAACCTAAACCTAACCCCCCTAAACCTAATCCTAAACCTAACCCTAAACCTAACCCTTAACCTAACCCTAAACCTAATCCTTAACCTAACCCTAAACCTAACCCTAACCCTTAACCTAACCCTAAACCTAACCCTAACCCTAAACCTAACCCTAACCCTAACCCTTAACCTAACCCTAAACCTAACCCTAACCCTTAACCTAACCCTAAACCTAATCCTTACCTTAAGTTGAATCGGCTTGCTTTCAAAGCGCTATTTAAAGCACCCTTCTTTCTCTGTGCTGGCTGTTGTCACCCTGTTGATGACGTCAGCGATGCGGTTTAATCGGGCGCAACTTAGTCGAGCGCGGTTTTGACGGGTCACGATAACAGATAGGCATGCATGGGGGGGCATGGGGGGAGGTATTCCCCCACGCTCCTTTTTTTGGTCCCTGGAGGCTTCAGGTTAAGCCCAAAATGGGGGGCGGGAGGAGGGTCACACGCGCACGTGCAGGGGGTTGCAGGGGGGAGCACGCACATTGTATTATGGGTGTGTGAGGACAAAAAGGTTAGCCATCACTGCAACAGGGGAAGCTAGACTTAATGACCAGATGATTCACTTAATGACTGCAGTGATTTACTTAACAGCCCTGGCCAAAAAGGTGGTAAAAAATCATCATGACTCATTTAACAAGTGCCTTGCTTACCAAAGGAAATTTTAGGCTCAATTGTGGTTGTACGTCAAGGACTTAGTCTGGAAACTTGCCTATTGGATCACTTAGTGTGTTTATTTATCATTTTGATTTACAGTCCACCTTCCTGCTCATGCAGCCCTTCATTACTATTACTAAAAGAAACAACTCCAATCTTTTTCACTAGAAGTAAAAACGCTTTTCTCTCTGGTTTTAATCAGAACTCTGCCGTAAAAACATGCACGGGTCACCGAAAATGGGGGTGGGGACACATTTAGAGTCAGTTGGTGGAACCTGCGTCTCTTCCATCACTAACAAACTGCTATCTGATTTATGTCTGAGGAGCACTGTAACCTAATGACATCTGAAGGTAGCTTGAATTTGATCGATTCCTGACTCAATGCTAGAATGAAAATCAACCTCGCGCTTTCTCAGGCCTCTGCTTCCTACGTAAAGAGGCTTCTACAGTTCTACCACAGGCTGGGGATGCTTGAGATCTTATTCAGGGCTTTCTTAGTGGGGTTGTTTTGAACGTCCACCATTTTGGAAGCTATGAGGGATGCTTTTTCGTTGTTGCTTTTTACGCGCATGTCAGAAGCACCGAGGCGCTTCTGGGTTGAAAGGATATCATTGTTTGTTGTGGCCCGCCAGAGGCCAGAGGAGATGGCAGCAGAGTTGAACAGTGAGGAGGTTGGGGAGGAGCATGGGCCAGTCCTGGAGGCTGGGGAAGGCTTGGATGAGGGCTCTGCGTCGGAGGCAGAGGTGGGGCTGAGGCCTTCTGACAGTGATCAGCTGCCTTTGGAGCTAGACAGCAGTGAGGCAGAGGAACAGCTGGAGCCTGTTCCCAGTGTGCTCATGCGCAGAGCTGCCAGAAGAAAAGAACAGCTAAGAAATCAGGGTCGACTTGGGAGTAAAGTCACAGGTGGAAGGAGATTGGCCGCTCCCATAGAAAATAAAAGAGGAGCAAAAGGGGAGTGGGCTTTTGCAGGAAACAATTCATTGGTTCATTCATGAGATTCGTTTCAGGAGTGTGAAGATCTGTCTGTGAATCTCAGAGACTCTGTGCCCAGTCTTTCCTTGCACAGCACTGCGTTTGGAAAACATTGACCTGGCAGCTTTCCAAGATAGATAAGGTCTGTGCTCATAAATATTCCTTTGAAAGACTGTTTACCAGGCCTTTGCTGAATGTGAATGAGAGGGATTCACATTCGTTGAATAAAAGGGATTTTGTCAGGACCAGGACTCTATCTTTTCCAAGAACATAAAGCATTCCTGAACATTAATTTTTTTTTTGCAAATAAGAAAACAAAAAGAGTAATTCTAAGCAAAGGAAAAGAAATTATATTTTCCACTGAAAGTTATCACATTCTGATAAGACCATTGTCTCCTTTAATGGTATTATTAATCACTTTCAAAACAGGAATATTATCTACCAGTGGTTTGAAATGTGACAGACCTTATTCCTAATGGTAGTAGTAGGAAGCCTGAATATTTCACAGCATTTGAATAGTTGAGGCTGGAATTACAGGAAGGCAATGTCTGGAGGGGTCTTCCATTGAAACCCATAGCTAAGTCAACAGCACAATTGGCTTTCCATAATGCTCTAAAACTCTAGAGTTTTGCCAAGCTTGAGGCCCGGGGTTTGATGTTCAATTAGCCCCTACTGAAGGAATTGGAATTGGAATTGGAATTGGAATGGAATGGAACGAAATTGGAATAGAATAGAAAACGAATAGAAAACGAATAGACTAGACTAGACTGGAATGGAATGGAATAGAAAAGGAATAGACTAGACTAGACTAGACTAGACTAGACTAGACTAGACTGGACTGGACTGGACTGGACTGGACTGGAATGGACTGGAATGGAATGGATTGGAATGGAATGGAATGGAAAAGGAATAGACTAGACTAGACTGGACTGGAATGGACTGGAATGGACTGGACTGGAATGGAATGGAATGGAATCCGAATAGAATAGAATAGAATAGAATAGAATAGAATGGAATGGAATGGAATAGAATAGAAAAGGAATAGACTAGACTAGACTAGACTGGACTGGAATGGAATGGAATGGAATGGAATAGAATAGAGTAGAATGGAATGGAATGGAATAGAAAAGGAATAGACTAGACTAGAGTGGACTGGACTAGACTGGAATGGAATGGAATCCGAATAGAATAGAGTAGAATGCAATGGAATGGAATAGAAAAGGAATAGACTAGACTGGACTGGACTGGAATGGAATGGAATGGAATGGAATCCGAATAGAATAGAGTAGAATGCAATGGAATGGAATAGAAAAGGAATAAACTAGACTAGACTGGACTGGAATGGAATGGAATCCGAATAGAATAGAGTAGAATGCAATGGAATGGAATAGAAAAGGAATAGACTAGATTAGACTAGATTTGACTAGACTGGACTGGAATGGAATAGAATCTGAATAGAATAGAATCCGAATAGAATAGAATAGAATAGAATAGAATAGAATAGAATAGAATTCATTATTGGCCAAGTGTGATTGGACACACAAGGAATTTGTCTTCGGTGTATAAACTAAAGATACTAAACTGTATCTTTATCTAAACTGTAATGTAGAGGAACAGCAAATAAAGGTAGTTCTTGAGCTGCAACAGTTTGTTTAGTGACCATTTTACCTAATTCCCCTCCTTTTCCTTAAACTCATCCCCCTTCTTCTAAAAATGTCACAAGGTTACAAACTTCTAGCCCAGAACTGGAGTCTTCCCAACTCTTCACTCTTTTTGAAAAGATGGAGGAAACAGAGTGTTTTTCTAAACAGCTTCTCCATCATAAGATTCAAATCAAGCTTTTTTTACAGGCTGGCTCAAATTGGTAAAAAGATAGGTTTTTCTAACTGTTCTGGAAGCTCTGTAGATAAGATGTAAATAAATCAGAAAAAGATTGAACGTTTATCAGACTGCAAAAGAGACAATAATAAATGAGAGGGGAAGGGAGGCGGAGTCTTCAGGCAAAAGATCTCCTAGAATTTGCTGTAGGAGACAAAAGAAAGAGGAGGCAGACAGAATTGTAAAATGAATTTCCCATCCAGCCAGGCCTTAGTCATTTCTGCTTTTGGGAAACCAACCAACCAACCAACCAACTTGTGAAAGGAGGAAGAGAGGCTCAATCTGTTGTGCTTCTTTGCTTATGGAACAAGACGAAAAAGAGACAAGTGACACAAAAATGGAAATAAATGTTTTCTCGACTCCGGGGCAAAGTGGGGAGAGCATGTCTAAATGCAGATAGTATTCCTCGACTTGCAACAGTTTGTTTAGCGACCATCCAAAGTTACAATGGCACTAAAAACAATGACCAGCAGTGGGTTTCACATTTTGTTACCACCGGTTCGCCCTCTGCACATGCGCTCCCTTCCACATATGCGCCTGGCCTTCCAACATGCCCTTTGCTCACACTTGCACCTTCCGCGTATACGCCTGGTCTCGAAAAATAGGATGGCATAGAGCCAGGGCGGGTGGGCGATTTCACCCACGATTTCTGCTTACCGGTTCAAGCGAACCAGCCCGAACCGTCTGAATACCATTTCTGCTTATGATCATTTTTCACATGACTGTCGCAACATCTCCATGATCACATGATCAAAATTCGGCCGCTTGGCAACTGACTCATATTTATGACATTTGGCAATGTACCGGGGGTCATGTGATTACCTTTTATGACCTTCTGACAAAGTCCATGGGGAAGCCAGCCGTGGTCTCCGAACACGCTTCAAGGTGCTGGTTATCACCTTTAAAGCCCTACATGGCTTAGGACCTGGATATCTCTGTGACTGCCTCCTGCAACATACCTCCCAGAGCCCTATAAGATCACACAGGGTGGGCCTTCTCCGGGTGCCGTCGACTACACAATGTCGTCTGGCGGCTCCTCAGGGGAGAGCCTTCTCTGCAGCTGCCCCGGCCCTATGGAACGATCTACCCCCTGAGATCCGGACCCTCCCCACTCTCTCGGACTTCCGTAAGTCTCTTAAGACCTGGCTGTTCCGGCAGACCTGGGGCTGTTGACCTTGATTGAGCTTCAGCCCCATTAAGATCGAGTGTATGTTGTGTCCTTTTTAAATTCGCTCTGTCTTGCATTTTAACTCTTTTAGTATTTGTTTTTTAACAAATGTAAGCCGCCTGGAGTCCTTCGGGATTGGGAGGCATACAAATCTATTAAAATTGAAATTGAAACTTAATGACTGTATTGTTAACATAACATCTGCATGGATTCACTTAACAGGTCTGGCAACAACAGCTCCAGAAAAAGGAGATCCACATCTTTATGAGATCAGAGAGCAGAGAAATAGGACAGCACATGACATCTGCAAAAACTGCCCACTTTTGTTCTTCGGAGGACCCCCAAAGCTTGAAATATCTACATGGGCAACCTCATTCCACTGCATAAAAGTTCTTCAAATCTGCCTGTCCAGTCCCGTTTCCCCTCCCCCCTCAAAAAAAAAAACCTCAAGGGTTTTACGGTGTGCAAATGTTGGCATATATTGGCCTATGGCACGGCTCTCAGATGGATGCATGGATGAGAAGGTAATTATTCTCCACATTTCACAGGGCTATCACTGGGGAAGGAAAAGTAATTGGCACTTAAGTCTCGTCTGCCCCAGTTTATAATCATAAAGAACTCTGCTATGGAATGAAACAGGCCTTGATCCTTTTTTCCCATTTTATTGGATATTTAGATACAATTACAGATTAACAGAGTTGGAAGGGACTTTGTGGGTCATCTAGTCCAACCCCCCACCCAAGCAGGGGACCTTACACCATTTCTGACAAATGGCAGACCAGTCTCTTCTTGAAAGCCTCCAGTGATGAAGCTCCCACAACTTCTGAAGGCAACTTCTGTCCCATGTGTTGCTTGCTCTCACTGTCAGAAAATGTCTCTTTATTTCTAGCATGAATCTCTCCTTGATCAGTTTCCATCCATTATTCCTTGTTTGGCCTTCAGGTGCTTTGGAAGATTTTTTTTAATTTATTTTATTTTATTTAAAGTTTATTTATATGCCGCCCTTTTCCCTGGGGGGACTCAGGGCGGCTTACAACTTAAAAGGGGGGGGGAGACAAACTTTTAACATATAAGACAAATACATAATTAAAACACAACATTCATACTATTTGGGCGGGTTATAGTCTTAACCCCAGGCCTGATGGGATAGCCAGGTTCTGAGGGCTGTGCGGAAGGTCTGGAGGGTGGTGAGGGTACGAATTTCCACGGGGAAATCGTTCCACAGGGTCAGAGCTGCCACCGAGAAGGCTCTCCTCCGCGTAGTTGCCAGTCGACATTGACCGGCAGATGGGACTCGGAGGAGGCCTAACCGGTGAGAACTAATAGGTCGTGTGGAGGTAATTGGCAGTAGGTGGTCTCTCAAGTATCCAGATCCACTACCATGGAGGGCTTTATGGGTGGTAAGTAGCACCTTGAAGCGTACCCGGAGATCGACAGGTAGCCAGTGCAGCTAGCGGAGGATAGGTGTTATGTGGGTCAAGTGAGGTGCACCCACAATCGCTCGCGCGGCCGCATTCTGGACTAGCTGAAGTCGCCGAATACTCTTCAAGGGCAGCCCCATGTAGAGCATATTGTAGTATTCCAGCCTAGCCTAGAGGTCACAAGGGCACGAGTGACTGTTGTGAGAGCCTCCCGGTTCAGGTAGGGGCGCAACTGGTGGACCAGGCGAACCTGGGCAAATGCCCCCCTGGTCACAGCTGACAAGTGATGTTCGAAAGTCAGCTGTGGGTCCAGGAGGACTCCCAAGTTGCGGACCCTGTCTGAGGGGCGTAGTGTTTGACCCCCCAGCCTGAGAGATGGGATACTAGCCAAATTGGTGGGAGGGAAACACAACAGCCACTCGGTCTTATCTGGGTTGAGCACGAGTTTGTTAGCCCTCATCCAGTCACTAACAGCTTCAAGTCCCTGGTTCATCACTTCCACCGCTTCATTGAGTTGGCACGGGGCGGACAGATACAGCTGGGTATCGTCCGCATACTGGTGGTATTTTATCCCGTGCCGCCGAATGATCTCGCCCAGCGGTTTCATGTAGATGTTGAAAAGTAGGGGGGACAGGACCGAACCCTGCGGCACCCCATATGTTAGGGGCCTAGGGGTCGATCTCTGCCCTCCAACTAACACCGACTGCGACCTGTCCGAGAGGTAAGAGGAGAACCACCGCAAAACAGTGCCTCCCACCCCCACCTCCCGCAGTCGTCGCAGAATTTATGGAAAGAGTGCAGAGAAGAGCAACACAGATGATTAAAGGACTGGAGACTAAAACACAGGAAGAATGGTGGCAGAAACTTATTTTGTCTAGTCTAGAGCAAAGAAGGACATGGAGTAGCATGAGAGCAGTGCTCCAATATCTCAGGGGCTTCCACAAATAAGAGGGGGGGGGGGCTTTCAACCTATTCTCCAAAGCACCTAAAGGCAGGAGAAGAAGCAATGGGTGGAAACTAACTATCTGCAATGGTCAATTTCCTACCTGAGCAGGGGGTTGGACCAGACAGGGACGTACAGTCAGGGGAGGCAGGGGAGGCAGAGTCTCACCACTGTCATCATGAAAAGAAAAAAAAATGTAAAAGGAAAAAGGCTGAGCTAGTGGCTGCCAGAGTCACCGTGGATGACTCTGTTTAGTGCTTAACTGTTTAAAAAAGCTTCTAAAAAAGTGCCCTCTACAGGAGGAGGCGGGAGAACCACATGCCTCATTTAGTTTGGTGTTTTATGATCACTGGAGCAGAGTTAAGCAAGGGTTAAAAGCCGAAAAATTCCTGACGTGGATGAGGCACGTCATTCTCCCGCCTCCTCCTGTAGAGGGCAGTTTTTTAGAGGCTTTTTTAAACAGTTAAGCAGTAAGCAGAGTCATCTGGCAGCAACTAGCTCAGCCTGACCTCAGCTCTTGCCTTTTTCCTTTTACATTTTTTTTCTTTTCATGATGGCAGGCAAGAGCAGAGTTGAAATCCTCTCTGAAACAGGTGGAAAAGGTACGTGTGGGTCGGATGGAGGGAGAGGAATTCAAACTTCATTCTCAAGTGTAGATCCCTCCCCAAGTGTAGTTTGATTGCAGGCAGAGCTACGTTGCTTTTTCACACACACACACACACACACACACACACACACTCACACTCACACACACACACACAGCTGGATAAAAGTATATAAGCCCAGCTTCACTGATTACAAGTTTGAAAAGGCAACGTGGCTCCACCTGCAATCAAAGGCTCAGATCGGAAGGTAGCAGGGGAATGGGGGTATGGCAGAGGAGCTGCTTTCAAGCCATTGGAAAATATATCCAATCCAACTTCCGTGTTTGTGTTTGTTTGAGAGTGAGTGGGTGAGAGAGAGAGGGATCCAACTTCTCTGTGTGCATGTGTCTGTTTGAGAGAGGGGGGAGGGAGAGAGAGAGGAAGGAAGGAGGGGGAGGGAGGGCGAAGAAAAAGAATGAAGGAAAACTTTTTTGCAAAGGAGAAAAACAAATGCTGTCATTTTAAATAGGAACTGAGCCTGCCTGGCTGTGGAATTCTGGGAGTTGAAGTTCACAAGTCTAAAAAAATTTGAAACCCCTGTGTCAGTGCCTCACCAGCCATAAACCTCACCGCACGTCACTGGGACCAGAAGACCTCCACTTGTTTATTGTTCTGTCAGGAAATTTCTCCTTTGTTCTAGGTTGCGTCTCTCCTCGATTAGTGTCCTTTCCTCTAGTTATCTTGTTTTGTATTCAGAAAATTTCCTTAAAAGTGACCCTTTTTTTAGCAAGCCTTCAAAAATCAGAGGAATGACCCAATGGGGATGCTGCTAGATATTTTTATTGTATTGAGCTAATAGTCACTATGGTTCTGATATAATGATTTATTCGTCAATATTATCATGCTGAGGTTTCTCTGCTGCCTGAATTTTAAATTTTTAACCACGGTTTTTATTCTATTTGAATTCTATTTGCCACCCGGAGTCGGTCATTGACATGGACAGGACTGCAAATTGGATGGATGGATAGAGTAATTTTCTTGTTCATCAGCCACTTAGAGCTAAACTCTTGATGACTGAAGCGGCAGGGATGTATCTGTAATTACTACATCAATTCACAAGTAAATAAAGGGCTAAAAGAGACTTAAGAATGATGAGAATTCAGCTGGCAGGCTAGAAAGGGGCAGAGGTCTTCATCTCTAGCCTGTCAATCAAACTGCTGAGGGTTTGGGAACACAAAAGCAATTTAGCAGCACATTGGCCAACACAGAAGTCATTCTCACTGTTCAACTACATATGCCTGTGCTTTGTCGCTAGAACAGAACAGAGTTCAAAGGGACCTTAGAGGTCTTCTAGTCCAACCCCCTGCTCAGGCAGGAAACCCTATACCATTTCAGGCAAATGGTTGTCCAATCTCTTCTTAAAAATCCCCAGTAGTGGAGCACCCACAACTTATGAAGGCAAGCTATTCCAGTCAATTGTTCTGTTAGGAAATTTCTCCTTAGTTCTAGGTTGCTTCTCTCCTTGATTAGTTTCCACCCATTGCTTCTTGTCCTGACTTCTGGTGCTTCGGAGAATAGCTTGGCTCCCTCTTCTTTGTCGCAACCCCTCAAATATTGTTAGTCCTTCTTTTCACTAGCAATAGAGATAGCACTTAGACTTATATACCACTTCACAGTGCTTTACAGCCCTCCCTGAGCAATTTACAGGGCCCCCAACAATTTGGGCCCTCATTTTACCCACCTCAGAAGGACGGAAGGCCTGATGAGATTTGAACTGCCAAATTGCAGGCAGCCGGCAGTCAGCAGAAGTAACCTGCAGTACTGCACTCTAACCACTGCACCACCGTGGCTCTAGACTAGAGAAACTCAACTCCTGCAACCGTTCTTCATATGTTTTAGCCTCCAGGTCCCTAAATCATCTCTTCTCTGCACTCTTTCCAGCGTCTCTACAACTTTATATGATCTGGTGACCAAAACTGGATGCACCATTCCAGGTGTGGCCCTATTAAGCCTTTATAAAGTGGTACTAAAACTTCACCTGATCTTGATTCTGTTAATGCAACCGAGAATTACATTGGCTTCTTTTGGTTGCTGCTGCACACTCCTGGCTCATGTTTAAGAGATGGAGTCCACTAGGACTCCAAAATCCCTCTCACAGTTACTCTGGTTGAGCGAGGTTTCGCCCAATCTCTACCTTTGCATTTGATTTGTCTTGCCTAAGTGTAAAACCTTACTTTGCTCCACACTGAATTTCATTTTCTTAAATAGCATCCAGTGTTCAAGGGTTCAATTCAGTGCAATTCAAGTGTTCAAGTGTTAAGTCCATGTAAACGTGGGAAATAAGAACTACATAGATTGTAGCCCTCGAGTTACAAGCACCCGTTTAACACCCTTTTGAAGTTATCATGGGCGCTGGAAAAAAGTGACTTATGACCAGTTCTCACACTTACAACCTCTGTAGTGCTCCTGCAGGCACATGGTCACAATTTGGGCCCTTGGAAACTAACCAATGAGAGAAAGAGATAGTTGCAGCCTTCCGGGTTCACATAATTGCCATTTGTAACCTTCCCAGGGGACTTCCAACAATTAAAGTCAATGGAGAAAGCCCAAATGTGCTTAATGACTATGTGTGAGTTTCTTAATTATCATGGTGAATCGCTTAACGGCCATGTGAAAAAAATAGGCGTAAAATTGAGAGTGATTCACTCCTGGTTTTAATCCCCTGTATTATTCTCGTTACAGGACACGATCTTCTGATGAGGGGGAGCGGCCTGTCAGGCCCGGAAGCCATCTTTTGCATTGGGCCTTCAGGCCTGCCACTTTTAATGCTGTGGGAAATTAGGAGGGAGGATTATATGGAGTGGGAGAGATATAGTCAAAATGACATTCCTTTCTCAGAGAGTCAAGGACATCTTGCCCTGCACCTGGAGTGGTGTGACTGGGAGGCATCTCCAGTTGGGGCGGTGCTTGATTGGGCCATGTGATGGGCATGTGGGTGCTGGGCAGGGGTTTGGATTTTCATTTGGGTGGGGAAAACTGGAAACTTTCTACCAAACTGATAGTGAAGAAAATAGGATCACTGCGCTCTCTCTCTCTCTCTCTCTCTCCCTCCCTCTCTCTCTCCCTCCCTCCCCCTCTCTCTCCCTCCCTCCCTCTCTCCCCCCTCTCACTCCCTCCCTCTCTCTCCCCCCCTCTCTCACTCCCTCTCTCTCTCCCCCTCTCTCTCTCTCACTCCCTCTCTCTCCCCCCTCTCTCTCCCTCCCTCTCTCCCCCCTCTCACTCCCTCCCTCCCTCTCTCTCCCCCCTCTCTCTCACTCCCTCTCTCTCCCCCTCTCTCTCTCACTCCCGCTCTCTCCCCCCTCTCTCTCTCACTCCCTCCCTCTCTCTCCCCCCTCTCTCTCCCTCCCTCTCTCCCCCCTCTCACTCACTCCCTCTCTCCCCCCCCTCTCTCACTCCCTCCCTCCCTCTCTGTGTGTGAATGTTTGTGTGCTTTAATTTGAGAGAACAGTTGCAGGAATTGGGTGTGTCTAGTTTAATGAAAAGAAGGACTGGGGTGACATGATAGCAGTGTTCCAATATCTAAGGCAGGGATGTCAAATTCAAGGCATGGGGGCTGGATCCAGACTACGGGGTGCTTAGATCTGGGCCACAGGGCTGTCCTGGAAACAGCAAAGAACCGGTCCACAGTGCAAGTGAAAATGGAGCTCATCCCCCCACAGGCGCCCTTGGCACGAGTGATGTTGAGCTGGCCACACACACCCTGGCAATGCCCACTCCAGGCCCCTCCCTCCCCCCCCGGAAGGTCAAACACAACCCTGATGTCGCCATCAATGAAATTGAGTTTGACACCCCTGATCTCAGGGGCTGCGACAAAGAAGAGGGAATCGAGCTATTCTCCAAAGCACCCGAGGGCAGGACAAGAAGCAATGGGTGGAAACTAATCAAGGAGAGAAGCAACTTAGAACTAAGGAGGAATTTCCTGACAGTGAGAACAATTGATCAGTCGAACGGCTTGCCTCCAAAAGGTGTAAATGCTCCAACACTGGAATTTTTTAAGAACAGTCGACTTCAAACGGTCACTAAGTGAACTGTTGTAAGTCAAGGACTACCTGTATTCAGATTGTTAGCTCTCGAAACATCACTAGCTGAAGCCATATTTTTCTTGCTTCATTTCTCGGTTGCCATAAGGTGGAGGGGGACTTATGGAATGTAGGATGTTTTCCTCTAATGTGCCAGACATAACAACGATAAGACTCTTGAGAACCAAGGTCATTATACTTGTGTGGGAAGTTAGCACCCATCTGTCTCCTAGGAAAATAATATATTTTCGGAAATATTAAAATGGCACAATATTTCCCCTAAAAGGGAGGCAGAAACTCATCCCCAACCCCACCTTTGTCAATGGGCCATTAAGGCCTGGGCCAGTCTATTCTACATAACAAAGATCTACCTCCTTCAGGCAGAGCCATAGTAGGAATTGCCCAAAGTTATTACATCATCACCCAGCAAGTGTCAACCAAGCCTGGGACTCAGGACAGCCTACAGAGTTGCCCCTGCATGGCTCCATGGGAGTCTGACAACCAATCAGAACACAAGCTCAAATTCAAAAGCCCAGAGAGGGTATAAAACCAGGGCACTCTCAGCATCTCTTCCCTTTTTTTTGCCCAGGACCTCAATCCATGTGGTCCTGTCCACCATTAAAAACCATCTTTCCAAGCAGTCTCTGTTAGGGATGTAATCTTAATCTTGGGTTGGCAATATGATTGAAATAATGTATCTGTCACTTTAAACGCTTAAGTGAGATGTGATTGGATGCTGTTGCTTTAACCAGCCATAAGAGGGAGTAGGAACTACTACTGGTTTGTTCCTGGTTGTTCCTGTATGTTCTCCATGCTTGTTATTGGAGTTGGTCCAGAACGCAGCCGCGCGAACGATATCGGGTGTACCTAGATACACCCATATTACACCTATCCTCCGCGAGCTGCACTGGCTTCCGATCGGTCTCCGCACACGCTTCAAGGTGCTGGTCATCACCTTTAAAGCCCTACATGGCCTAGGACCTGGATATCTGGGAGACCGCCTCCTGCCACATACCTCCCAACGGCCGATAAGAACTCACAGGCTGGGCCTTCTCCGGGTATCGTCGACCGGACAATGCCGGCTGGCAGCTCCTAGGAGGAGGGCCTTCTCTGTAGCTGCTTCAACCCTGTGGAACGACCTTCCCGTAGAGATCCGGACCCTTCCCACTCTCTCGGCCTTCCGAAAAGCCACTAAAATCTGGCTATTCTGCAGGCGGGGCTGTTGACTTCATGAATGAGGTCCGGCCCCACGCAGATTGAGTGTATGGTGTGTTGTTTTTAAACTGTTTCTTTTTAAATTGTTTCTTTATTTTTAATCTCCTTATTTTAACTTGTCTCTCTAAGCCGCCCGGAGTCCTACGGGATTAGGCGGCATATAAATTTATTAAAAGTTAAAGTTAAAGTTAAAGTTGAATGCTGTATATTGGATGGTGGCTACTCTGTATGTTAGTTACCTGTCTACATGGTGAATCGTGAGTTGAGCATCTGTAAACCAACGTGTTGTATCATAGACTGTGCATATAATTCAAGACTGCTTATCGCTTGTTTTGGCGAATGTTTATCCTACTTTATTTTTGTTAAAGCAAGTAAAGTTATCCTTGTTTTAACTTCGGCGGCTGTGATTGATAGTGTGACTATTCAGCGGCACATTCCTTGCTACCTTCTGCTACTCAACTCTAGTCTCCAAAAGGAGATATACGTAACCGTCTCCATGTTTCCAGTGTCTTTTCCCCCACTTGGAACTGAACCCAGATGGACATTTCTTCCAACCCTCGGTTGGCTAACATGACCTGTGACACAAAAAGGGGTGGACAGTATCTATTCTTCAGTTATACCAAAACCACAGGATGTATTCAGTTTTGACCGTGCTGATATGATGTACCCTAAAAAAAAGTGTTCGGAGACTACAATTGGTCCAGAATGCAGGCGCGCGAGCGATACTGGGTGTGCCTAGGTACACCCATGTTACACCTATCCTCCGTGAGCTGCACTGGCTCCCTATTGGTCTCCGAACGCGCTTCAAGGTGCTGGTTATCACCTTTAAAGCCCTACATGGCCTAGGACCTGGATATCTCCGTGACCGCCTCCTGCCACATATCTCCCTGCGCCCAATAAGATCTCACAGGATGGGCCTTCTCCGAGTGCCGTCGACTACACAATGTCGTCTGACGGCTCCTCGGGGGAGAGCCTTCTCTGTAGCTGCCCCGGCCCTATGGAACGATCTACCCCCTGAGATCCGGACCCTCCCCACTCTCTCGGCCTTCCGTAAGTCTCTTAAGACCTGGCTGTTCCGGCAGGCCTGGGGCTGCTGATCTTTGATTGAACTTCAGCCCCACTAAGATTGAGTGCATGTTGTGTTCTTTTAATTCGCTTTGTTTTGTATTTTAAATTCTTTTAATATTTTTACATTGTTTTTATGTAAGCCGCCCGGAGTCCTTCAGGATTGGGCGGCATACAAATCCATTTAACCTTAACCTTAAACCTATAAACAGGATTTTTGAGGAAGCCAAGGCCTCAAGAGTCTGGAATTGGTTGGGAGCATTACTTGGAAGCATATGAAGGATTATTCTACGGGCTTCACTTTGACCCTCTGGTTTGCCCCCAAAGAAACTGAGTGGATTGGAAACTAATTGGACATAGCAGCCTGCTGATTTAACATAAAGCCCCAGAGATTAAATTGGAAATGCATCCAGGCTGGCAGCTAACCTCAAGCCCCTTGGAAGGTCTACCAAGGAGAGTGCTATGAAGTTGATTAATGCAAATGGCAGGTCTACCTTCAGCCAAGGATAATAATATATTTTTTTAAAAAAAATGCCCATCCCAGCTGCAAGGAAGGTGATTTCACTTCCCTCCTGACGTCAGCAGTTGCAGCCTAGGAACTGTCCAGTTGAAGAGTTTTTAGGCCATTAACAAAATGATTCATCATCCATTTCTCTGGCCGTTTATCAGCCGAAGGTGCCTACGTCGCACAAATGGATTAAACAATTCTTTCGGAGAAACCTTGCTGCGGCTCAGGCAGTTAAAAGAGGAGTTCTTACTCTATTTATACAACAATGCATTCGTTTAAGGGCGTCCTTCGATAACATTCCTGAAGGTAGAGCCGAATTCATTGGATGCAGAGGTGGGGAATCATGGCTGTTTTATGACTTATGGACTTCAACTCCCAGAATTCCTGAGCCAGCATGGCTGTGCTGGCTCGGGAATTCTGGGAGTTGAAGTCCACAAGTTATAAAAAGGTCCATCGTTCCCCATCCCTGATATAATGGCCTTCATTTTCAACAGGCAGAGATTGAACTGCAATGCCCCACTTGGCTGAAATCAGGAGCAGATAAATAAGGTCAGACCTGATTAGCACTTGAATGGGAAACCACTAGGAGATTCTGTGGTGGTACACTAGACTTGGAAAGTGAAAAAAAATATTCAAAAGTGTAAGAAGCTCGCACCCACCCCTCTCCTAGGAATATGAGATATTTCAGGAAATATTAAAAGGCCCCTCCCACCTTTGTCAATGAGCCGTTAAGGTCTGAGCCAGTCTATTCTACATAACAAAGATCTACCTCCATCAGGCAGAGCCATAGTAGGAATTGCCCATCTCACCACATGGCACCTGGGAAGATTACATCATCCGGCAAGGCCGAACCAAGGCCAGGACAGCCTACAGCAGTGACGACTAATCTTTTCTGGACCAAAGTGCGCACATGTGTGCATGCCCCCAAATCCCCAAAATGCAATGCGTGTGTGGCCCCGTGCAGGCCCCTGCACATGCCCCACCCAGTCACATGCATGCACTTCCTCCCCACATGCTCCCCACCTCCCAGGCATGTGTGCATGTCCTCCCCGCATGCACCCCACCTCCATGCATGTGCGACAGAGACCTGAAAACCAGCTGGCCAGTGGAAGGTGCCCGCACATGTGCAGCAGAGCTGAATTGGGGCAAAGGCTCGTGTGCCACAGAGAGGATGCTGCATGCCATAGATTTGCCATCACAGTTCTACAGAATTGCCCCTGTATCTCCCCATGGGAGTCTGACAATCAATCAGAACACAAGCTCAAATTCAAAAGCCCAGAGAGGGCATAAACCCAGGGCACTCTCAGCATCTCTTCCCTTTTCCCCCCAGGATCTCAAACCACGTGGTCCTCTCCATCATCAATAAGCCTTCTTTCCAAGCAACTTCCATGAATCCAGTGTCTTTTCCCCCACTTGGAACTGAACCCAGAAGGACATTTCTTCCAACAAAAGAATGCGGTGTTACATCATTTCTGCATTACTGCATTTAGAGCTGAGGTGGCGCAGTGGTTAAATGCAGCACTGCAGGCTACTTCAGCTGACTGCAGTTCTGCAGTTCGGCTGTTCAAATCTCACCGGCTCAGGGTTGACTCAGCCTTCCATCCTTCCGAGGTGGGTGAAATGAGGACCCGGATTGTTGTTGGGGGCAATATGCTGACCCTGTAAACCGCTTAGAGAGGGCTGAAAGCCCTATGAAGCGGTATATAAGTCTAACTGCTATTGTTACTGCTATTACAGACAAGTCTGTACAGGTAGCCTCGATCTGCAACCAGTGACCATTCGAAGTTACAGGTGACTGAAAAAACTGACTTATGACCGTGAGTTTTCACACTTATGACCATTGCAGCATTCCCCCATAGTCACGTGGTCAAAATTCGGATGCTTGCCAACTATTGCACTGCAGTCCTGGGGTCATGTGATTACCATTTGCAATCTTCCCAGTCCGCTTCCAGAAAAACATTGTCAGTGGGGGAAGCCAGATTCACTTAATGACCACATGATTCACTTACCAACTGCATGTAAAGTGTCTCTTATGCAGAAACTAGTGATTTATTAACAGCTTCATTAGGCAATTCTTATTCGCAGAGGTTTCTTTTGCTTTGTCTATCCGCTTCTGAACTAACCCTCTTCCTTTCCTCCCCTCACTCTGTGTCATAAATCACGTTACCCAGTAAATGCACACATCTCAAACCAGCTACAGTAATCTGAGATCCAGCTCCGCCCGACGGTATGCGTGGAATGTCAACATGGAAGTTGACGCTGCAGTGATTCACTTAACAACTATGGCAAAACAAGTTCCAAAGTGGGGTGCAACTCACTTAACAATTGCCTTGATTAGCAGTGGAAATTTTGGATTCAATTGTGGTCATAAGCCGAGGACACAAATATGGGACATGGTCGGTAATGGTTTTCTCTTACCTTGGCTATTGATTTGGAACGGGGAGTGTACATTCACTCACATGCGCTTTGCTCATGCATGGGGCTTCTGAGCATGCGCAGAACCGTCTGTACATGCATAGAACCTTCTGCACATACGCAGATCATCCATGATGACATCTAGGCAAGTGGGCGGGTGGGTGGAGCTTTCTGCCACTACTGGTTCTCCCAAACCGGGGCAAACCAGCATAACACCGCTTCTGGACATGGTGTTTCGAGAAATTAGAGCACTTTTGAATGTAAATTTAGATATGTCACCGAGGATTGCATTATCGTTGTTGGTGGAAAAAGGGGATATAAGTGAAACCAAAAAGGAATTGTTTGTAAATTTGATAATGGCAGCTAGATTAGTGATGGCTAAATATTGGGGATGAAGTTGGGACATTCAAAGAAATGAGTGGTATAATGAAATTTGGAGAGTGGGCAACAAATGATAAATTAATAGCAGAAATTAAATTATAAAAAGGGATGGTTAAAGCAAACAATTATAATGAAATATGGGAGGATTTTATAAAATCAGTGTTGGTGGAAGGCAAAGGGAATAAACCTACTCAAGAATATATATTGTTTTGGAGGGGATAAGGGCACAATTGGAATATATTGTATATCTTTTAGTTGTTATAGAAGAAGAAATATGAGAAAAAATGGTCTCAGGGTGTGTGTGCACTGTAATATTTGTATTTTTTCCCTTTTCTTTGTATTTAGATGTATATGTACTAAGTTAGTATTATTTGTCTTTAAAATTATATATATATATATAAAAGAGGACTACCTAAATAGGCTCCAGGAATCAAGCTTGACTCTACAAATACTTTCATCTTTTTAGCCAGTCTTCATGCTTCCATTTCAATTACCGTACACTGTAAACATGTAAGTGAGCAACACAATGGCATTTAAAACACACACAATCCACACAAGCACAGAAGAATCAGCATATTAAATCCATCCAAAAAAAAAAAGCACTTCAATAAAGCAGAAGATTACAGTCCTTGTTTTGGGACCACAATTGGGACCAACAAGTTAGCTATTGCTAAGTGAAGCCATGATTGCGTTTATGATCTTACATCAGCTTTCTTCCGCTTTACAAATCCACCAAGGTCATGAATGCGAGGACTGGTTGCAAAGTTACTTTTTCTTCCCTGTGAACAATTGCTGTGAACAGACACTGAATGAGGAATACAAATGAGGAATACCTGTAGAATACAAACAATTGATTGTAAAGAAGCTGTTACATTGGATATCCTGCTTGCTGCTTTTGTAATTCCAATCTAGGGAAATTTACTTGGCTCTGTTCTGTTCCCCATAATTACCTACGATTATAAAAGTTGAACCTTAAAAAGAGGGAAAAACCTTGACTCATTTGAGCTGTAGTGTCCTGCATATTCGTTGGACAGCAAAGGTGAACAGATCAGAATAACAGAGTTGGAAGAGACCTTGGAGGTCTTCTAGTCCAACCCCCTGCTCAGGCAGGAAACCCTACACCAGAGGTGTCAAACTCATTGAGGGCCACATCAGGGCTGTGGTTGACCTTTGGGGGGAAAGGGTGGATGATTGAGTGGGTGTGGCCAACTGGGTGGGTGTGGCCAGCTTGACGCCACTCACTGGATGTGGCTGACTGGGTGGGCATGACTAGCTTGATGCCACTCCCCAAACTGCTGGCATGTTTCCTCTTCGCATGTTCTGACCTAGGCTTCCCCAAAAAGCACAAGGCAGAGTCCTGGTCCCGACAAAACCCATTTTATTAAACAAATGTGAATTCCTCTCATTCACATTCATCAAGGCCTAGGAAACAGTCTTTCAAAGGAATATTTATGACTACAGACCTTATCTATTTTGGAAAGCTGCCATGTAAATATTTTCCAAATGAGGTGCTGTGCAAGGAAAACCTGGCCACAGAGTCTCTGAGATTCACGGACAGATCTTCACACTCCTGAAACGAATTCTACTATGGCTCTGCCTGATGGAGGTAGATCTTTGTTATGTAGAAACGAATCTAAAGACCAAACGTACCAATTGTTTCCTGGCTTTACTCCCAAGTTGACCCTGATTTCTGACTTGTTCTTTTCTTCTGGCGCACACAGGGAACAGGCTCCAGCTCCAGCATCTGATCACTGCCCATCTCTGCCTCTGACGCAGAGCCCTCATCCGAGCCTTCCCCAGCCTCCAGGACTGGCCCATGCTCCACCCCAACCCCCTCACTGTCCGACTCTGCTGCCAGCTCCGCTGGCGGGCCACAACATTGCACTGGGCAGTCCAAGCCAAAACCACACTGGCCCAATGTTTCCTCTTTGCCCTGGGTAGAAGGGGCTGAAGCTACATTGGGTAGACCAGACTGAAGCAATGCAGGCTGGCCCCTAAACACTTTCTAGGATAGCCCAGAGGGCCGGATCCAACCACATCGCGGGCCAGATGCATGTGACACCCCTGCTGTTGTAATATAGTTCCTTGTGTAGGTGTGTGTCCTCCATGGCCCAGTTCATACTAGGGCTTGCAGAGTCACGCTGAATCACACAGGAGAAAACAAACTCCTAGAACGCCATAACATCCTGATAGTGCATAACATAACATTCTGAGATGTGCCCTACCATTGACGTCCAGGATTTGACCATATATAGACTGAGCAGTAGATTAGAAATTGTACTTTTACAGGCTGTTTTTACTCACATGCTATTGCTCCTCCTGCCTTTGTCCTATCTCAATAAAAGGGGCTCTCAGACCCCCAATCTGGGTCGCTCCATCCCGAGAAAGGTTGTCTCCTGTCTTTTCTCACCATTGGCCTCATGGGCGAACCACGGGAACTTTACATTTGGTGACCCCGACGTGATGTGATTTCCTGTGTCGCCAGCCTTTCACTCACCCCCGACTGGGCAAAGTCTCGCAACCAGGGCTGGCCGTCAGCGAACGGAGAACCCTCCCTGCACCATTTCAGACAAATGGTTGTCCAATCCCTTCTTTAAAACTTCCAGTGATGGAGCAGTCACAGCTTCGAAGGCATGAAACCATTCCACTGACTAATTGTTCTCTCTGTCAGGCAATTACTCCTTAATTCTAGGTTTCATCTTTCTTTGATAAACGTCTGTTTATTAGTTCTTCTCCTGCCTTCAAGTGCTTTGAAAAAATAGGTTGACCCTCCTTCATCTCTGTGACAGGTTCTCAAATATTGGAAGACGGCTATCGTGTCACCTCCTCGTCCACTCTTAGCATTGATCCTTAGCTTGGTCCAGTCTTAACTTGGAGGCAAGTCATTCCACTGATTAATTGTTCTACCTGTCAGGAAATCTGAGTAACCAGCAAATACTGAGCGCCTAATACCAGACATGTCATCGGAAGGAAAAATCGCAAAACTGTGTCTCATTTATTTTGGCGATGTCGTGCAAGGGAATTCACTGGAGAAAGCTATTATGTTTGGAAGAGCTTGGGGACCGCTGCCTACACGCACGCACACACACACACACACACACACACAAATGCACACTTCCAGAATCATAAATCATAATCGCAATATGCCATATGTTCTTCTGTATCTATGGGTCCATATAAACCCATTCCATTTGTTTTTAAGCTGGTAAGAAAATAAGTTTAGTTGTTTGATCCATTTGACACTCGTAACTTTTTATACTGCAGAATTTTAATGGTGTGAGGCACCTGGAGTCACCATGTACATTATGTCAGGCAGCTATAAAAAAAAGAGGTTTAATTGATAAATTAAAGAAACTTTCATCAACAGACAGAGCAGCTGACATGCAACTTCTCCAGGGTATACATTTAAATACACATCTGTTGTGGGCCGCCAGTGGCCAGTGGAGCAGCAGATTCGGACAGTGAGGAGTTGGGGGAGGAAGATGGGCCAGTCCTGGAGTCTGTGGAAGGCTCGGATGAGAGCTCTGTGTTGGAAGCAGAGAGGGGGCCAGGGGCATATGCCAGATATCCGCTGCCTTCAGAGCCAGACATCAGTGAGGCAGACGAACAGCTGGAGCCTGTTCCCAGTGTGCGCATGCGCAGAGTTGCCAGACGAAGGGAACAGCTAAAGAACAGTGGTCGATTTGGGAGTAAGGCCAAAGGCGGACGATGAATGGCCCCTCCCAGAGGAAATGGAAGAGGAGCAAAAGGGGAGTGGAGTTTGCAGGAGACAATTAGTTCACTTAATTGGCTCGTGACTCTCCATGGTTTGAATTTATCGTTAAAAATATCACCACCCATTTTGAAATAAGTAAGTGCAGCCGTTCCACAAAATCGGGATCCCATCCCCTCTAAGCTTTTGAAACCTATGGCTTAACTTCTACTTCAACAGGATGAAATCCTTTTCTCTCTTTTTTTTCCTACAAAGTATTTCTCTGCATGAAAAGAGCCATTGCTTGGCTGATCATTCAAATTAAGAAGCTGGCGTGTGATTGATTGTTCCAGGAAAGAGCTCTCTGCAGGGGGGGAGCTTTGTCTTTTAACTTGGAGGAACAGGAAAAGTGACAGCAATCCATTTGCAACTTTAGATTTTGTTGGGTTGCTAGTAAGTACCATATTTTTCGGAGTATAAGACGCTCTGGAGTATAAGACGCACCTTAGTTTTTGGGGAGGAAAATAAGATGGGGTGGGGAAATCCGCCTCTGCCTACCAGGCATTTATCTGGCTACAGTCTTTCTTTAGCCCAGTCAGCTTCAGCACATTAGTTTGCTGGTTGTGAGCATGGATGTTGGGGCTGATAAGCAGCTTCAGAAGCACAGCTGATCATTGCAGGGAGCTCCAGTGAGTAAAGCAGGCAAAGCACGGAAGCGGTAAGACAAGGCAGCAGCTGTTCCAGGTTGCCATTTTGGGCAACAGCTCAGGTTTTCAGCTTCCAAACGCTCCGTTTAAGAGCCGTTCAAGGCTAAGGAGTTTGCCAAAGCACATTGCCACCGATCGCCACCCGAAAACGCAACATGCAGAGGCCAAAAATGGGGCATGCAGAGGCGTGAAAAGCAATGCGCGGAGGCAGTGATCAGCGGCGATGTGCTCTGGCGATCCCTGCAGCCTTTAATGGGTCTCAAATGGAGGCTGAGAACGCGTGGTGCGGAGCCCAAAAACACAAGCCATTGTCTGTGGCAATCTCTGCAGCCAGGAAGAGAATGCGCAGAGGGTGAAGAGTGGGGGCCAGCGGGTGGGCGGAACTACATTCAGAGTATAAGACGCACCCAAATTTTCAGCCTCTTTTAGGAGGGGAAAGCGTGTCTTATACTCTGAAAAATACGGTAGTCCAGCTGACCTTCCTGTTTGTCCGGCTCCAGCTGCAGGCTTTTATTTTGCTCACTGTGGCGATACGATGTTCAGATGGAGAAGAGAACCGCTTGAAAACAAAGAGGAAGAGACATCTTGATTAAATAACAGAGCACTACTCCTCGCCGTGGGGAGGGGGGGGAAATTCGATGGATATTGATAGTTGGGGTGGAAGTAGTGCGAATGCCCTAAAAAGAAAATTGCACATTTCCTACCTGAATGTCAAAGTGCTTGCAAGAAAGAAGTGAGATAGAAGAGAAGATGCAGCTTCTACCAGTTCAAACCAAGCTGAAGAAAGGAACAGGGTTTAAAGCGGCAAAATTTAACAGGCTAGATTCTGCTCGACTATAGATGAATCTTCCCCTCTTGATGGGGGAGAGATTTTATAAGATGTGCAGGAGACATCTGAATATTCAAGACAACTAGTCCTTGAGTTACGGCCACAATGGAGTCCAAACTTTCCATCGCTAAGCAAGACGGCTGATAAGTGAGTTTTATCCCAGTTTATGACAACCGGGACAAGCAAGGTCATAAACTGGGTCCCTGCAGTTTTTAAGTTAGTAACTGTGATGACCCAGGGCATGGCATGAAAACAACACAATCAGAGAACAGGTCTAACTCCCCTTGATCACTCCAACTGTGCCCCCAAACATTCCCTCAACATTCACTACAAGTCAGGGGTGGGTTCCTGCCCGTTCTAACCCCTTCTATAGAAGAGGTTCCACGAATCTACAGTGCCGCTTAGAACCGGTTCCAGCTCCCTCCACCCGCCCATCCACACATCATCAAGATGAAGAGCAAGAGGAGGAATTCTGGGAGTTGAAATCCACAAGTCTTAAAGCTGTCAAGTTTGAACACCCTTGGGTTTCTTTTCCTAAAGGGTTAGGGCTGCGAGGGTCTTGTAATTTGACAGCTTTAAGACTTGCCTGCTTCAAATGCCAGAGTTTCTGAGCCAACATTTTGGTTACTAAGCAAGAGCGTTGTTAAGTGAGTTTCACCACATTTTACAAGTTGGCCACGCCCACCCAGTCACATGGCCGGCAAGCCACTCCCACCCAGTCACATGGCTGGCAAGCCACTCCCACAAAGCAGGCCACACCTACAGAAGAGGTTCTAAAAAAATTTGATACCCACCACTGCTACAAGTCCTGGAGCAAAGCTCTCACACATACCTGCAGAAGCCTCTGGCTGCAAGTAGTCCAATAAACCAGGTTAACCAAACAGCAACCAGGGCCAGCAGTCCAATAAGCCAGGTTAATCAAGCTGATGGCCAAATATAGCTTTTTCAGGCTCGTGCCTCAGGGTGCATATTTTCCAATGAGACAAACCGAGACAGGAAGATCATTTTATTGCAATTTATCAGCATATCCAGGCAAAAGGGATTCCTCATTCAAAGGGGGAACCCCGATCTTTAGCTTGCATCTCCTTTTATAGATAATAGATAATAGCATACATGTTTATTAAAATGAGGTCTGAAGGGGAAAAAATTGTAAGGAGAAACGTTGCTTAGGGTTCACAAGAGATCAGCCAGACCTCAATTCGTACTAACAAACAAACAAACATACATACATACATACATACATACATACATACATACATACATACATACGTATATATAAACTACATTTATGTTGTATATAATAATAATAAGATATATGAAATCCGATCCAGTCTAATTTTACGCCCTGATCCAGTGAGCCAAGTGTATGAAAGGTCCTGTCTCTTGTCTATACTAGCAACTCCATGGTGGCAACTTCCTTGGCTGGCATGCATTTTAATTTTTGCATTTATGGCTGTAATTGTTTTTATTTTGACCTAACTTTGTTTGTTGCCAAGAATCACTTGGAAAGATGGGCAATCGCACAAATTGATTAAATGAATAAATAATATGTGACTCATTAATACACTGTTAATGCAATTTCTATAGCTTACCTCGATTCACATTGCAATCTTCATGTACTAATGAGAAATTTCAAGTACAAAAACAGTGCAGAGCATCTGTTTTAAGGTAATTCACAACTGTTGTTGTAGTCCAGGTAACAACAGATAAAATATGTGATTTTTTTTTCTCCCTCAGAGGAGAATGAAGTGAAAGAGTTACTGGTGGTTGAAAAACAACACTAATTTTCCTTTTTCTTTAGTTTTATTCTACCTCTATTATTCTTTAAATAACCCAAGGTTATTTATAAAAGGCAGAATAATATATAATACTCCTTGCTCTTCCTATTTTCCACACCACAAGAACCCCTGTGAGGTGGGTTGGGCTGACACAAGAGTAAATGACTCAAGCATTTTTAAAATTTATTTTACTTACAGAGGTAGTCCTCGACTTATGACCACAATTGAGCTCAAAATTTCTATTGCTAAGTGAGACATTTATAGGGTTTCACTCAATTTTATGACTTTTCTGGCCACCCTTAAGTGAATCACCATCGTTATTAAGTTAGTGACATGGTTGTTAAATGAATTTTGCTTCCCCATTGACTTTGCATGTCAGAAGGTCACAAAAGGGGATCCCATGAGCCCAGGACACTGCAACCGTCATAAATATGAGTCAGTTGCCAAGCATCTGAATTTGGATCACGGCACCACCGGGATGTTGAAATGGTTGTGTGCAAAATGGTCATACATCACTTATTTTCAGTGCTGTTGTAACTTGGAACGGTCACTAAATGAACTGTGGTAAGTCAAGGACTACCTGTACTTATTATTTTTATTAATTCTATCGCTTTTTTATTTAAAAAAATGAGCCGATAACCCGGCATTGTCCGAGTATTTATTTATAGGGGGAAAATGTCCAGACCAAACGTAATTTCTAATTTTGGATTTTCCCCCTTACCAGAGGGAGCCCCCTTGTGGAGTACTGTGAAGCCATTACCATAGCAACTCCACCGCCCTGTACAGTAGAAGCCATTTTAAGGCACAACATGCTGTATCTTAACAGAACACACACCCTGATGGGTGTTAGGGGTGTCTTACCCCCACTTTTTTTTTCTCCAGAGAGTAAGTCATCTGTGTACCAAGTTTGGTTGAAATTGCTCGAGGCGTTCCAGAGTTATGCTGGAAGATACACAAACACACACACACACACACACACACACAGAGCGCCATTTTTATATATATAGATAACTAACATAGAGAATGATAGTAAGACAGTATATCCAGAGATATAAATGAATGAGGCCATGTGAAACTGGTACAGATGAGAATTCCACCCCTTGCAATATAGAGATTGCTGTGGCTCACAAAACGGTAGCAGATACTATGAATCACCCCGACGGGCACTAACACATCTAAACAAATGGAATTAAGAGGCGCTCAAGGAAATCAATCTTTCTCACTCACCCTCACTCGCAGCTGCTGTTCTTTTTCTTCAAAATAAAGGAGAATGGAAGGGCCTTTTGCTCTATAAACCAACCGAGGCAATTCATTCCTTTAACTGAGGTGTTCCTGACCCATTTCTCAAAGCACGGCTCTGCTAAAAAAAGGATTTTTCAGGAAATGGAAACCATGAGGTGTTTGGTGCCTTTCTCTGAACTTGGTGGTTTACTTGCAGACGTTTCATTACCCAACTAGGTAACATCATCAGTGCTAGGTAATGAAACGTCTGCAAGAAAACCACCAAGCTTAGAGGTCCATCAAGGACCACAGTGTCTTTGGACTCGGACTGGGACAACTTGCCACAGCCAACTCACTGCGACCAACTCATTATGGTCAATTGCCACTGGACAACTCACCACAGCCAATTCATGATGGCCAACTCACCACTGGACAACTCACCATGGCCAACTCGCCGAAAGACAACTCCCTGTGGGACAAGAGCTACACCAGGGGCATCAAACTCATTGAGGGCTGCACCAGGGTTGTGTTTGACCTTGGGGAGCCAGAGGGCATGGCCAGGGGGCATGGCCAGCTCAAAGTCACTCGTGTCAGGGGCGCCTGTGTTGTCCTGGGTGTTCTGTCAGTGAAAACGGGCTCCCGAGCTCCGTTTCAGTTATGACGTCCTCCTGCAATCCTGTGCCAGTGAAAACGGGCTCCCGAGCTCCATTTCAGTTATGACGTCCTCCTGCAATCCTGTGCCAGTGAAAACGGGCTCCCGAGCTCCGTTTCAGTTATGACATCCTCCTGCAATCCTGTGCCAGTGAAAACGGGCTCCCGAGCTCCGTTTCAGTTATGACGTCCTCCTGCAATCCTGTGCCAGTGAAAACGGGCTCCCGAGCTCCGTTTCAGTTATGACGTCCTCCTGCAATCCTGTGCCAGTGAAAACGGGCTCCCGAGCTCCGTTTCAGTTATGACGTCCTCCTGCAATCCTGTGCCAGTGAAAACGGGCTCCTGAGCTCCGTTTCGGCTGCGACGGCCTCCTGCAACCCTCTGCCAGTGAAAATAGAGCTCGAGAGGGCCGTGGGCAGCACTAACAAGCTCTATTTTTGCTGGCAGAGGTGCCACAGGCCAGTCCTTCACTGTTTCCAGGGTGGCCCCACGGGCCAGATCTAAGTACCCCGCGAGCCATATCCAGCCCCCCAGGCCTTGAGTTTGAGTCCTCTGAGTTACACTAATGTCAAAGAAATGGTGGAATCGAATCATTAAAGAAAGGGTGCAAAAGGAGGGACAGAATGTGAATGACAAAACCTCAAATATTTCCCCATGGTCATGCAAATACATGGGCAATGTATTGATGATAGTTGCACTCTCCCAGGGGTGGTTAAATGATCTCCATTTGTAATCCGACTTCTGACAGATTCACTTAGCAACCACAAGATTCACTTAACAATGGCAGTGATTTGCTTGTGACAAAAAAAATTGTAAAAAGGGGAGACGATTCACTTAACAACTGTCTTGCTTAGCAGCAAAAACCTGGACTTCCATTGGGTTCATAAATTGAGGACTATTTGTAATGGGTCTGTTCCTAAATGTAGGGCTCTTGTGATTATGATGATTTATATCAGTGGTGGGATTCAAATAATTTAACAACCGGTTCTCTGCCCTAATGACCAGCTGGGTAGGTGGGGCTCAGTGGTCATATGACTGGGTGGGCGTGGCCAACTCAAGGTCACTCAGGTCAATGGGCGCTTCGCCTTAGCTGTTACAATGTAATAAGGGTTAACCAGAGAGGCAGTTTCTGAAAGCAGGGCAATAAAGATTAGGCTAGAAACAACACCAGAATGTTTCCTTCCTGCCTTCCTTACAGGATTAGCCCTGTAAAGTGGAAAAAAACAAAAGGAAATTTCTTCCAACAACCAGTTCTCTGAACTACTTAGAAAGTTACCAACCGGTTCTCCCGAACAGGTGCGAACTGGCTGAATCCCACCACTGATTTATATGCTTTTAATGACTATAGGGACATGGTGGCTCAGTGGCTAAGACACTGAGCTTTTCAATCAGAAAGTTCAGCCGTTCGAATCCCTAGTGCCATGTAACAGAGTGAGCTCCTGTTACTTGTCCCAGCTTCTGCCAACCTAGCAGTTCGAAAGCATGTAAAAATGCAAGTAGAAAAATAGGAACCACCTTTGATTGGAAGGTAACAGTGTACCATGCGCCTTTGGTGTTTAGTCATGCCGGCCACATGACCACGGAGATGTCTTCAGACAGTGCTGGCTCTTCAGCTTTGAAATGGAGATGAGCACTGCCCCCTAGAGTCGGGAACGACTAGCACAATGTGCGAGGGGAACCTTTACCTTTACCTTAATATGCGGCCTAGGCTAACTTTGCCCACAGCCTGGAGTTTGATCCTGATGGGGCTCCAGTCCTCCATCCTTCCGAGGTGGGTAAAATGAGGACCCAGCTTGCTGTGGGCAATAGGCTGACTCTATAAAACACTTGGAGAGGGCTGTAAAACACTGTGAAGCAGCATATAAATCTAAATGCTAAGTGCTATTATGTTTTTACTTATTATGATGCATTGGCCTGGATATTGTTGTAAACCAGTCAAGCTTTTTGAGTAGGGCAACGTACGCACATTTGTATATAAATGCATAGATTTTTTTTTTCTCTCCTGAGAAATCAAGATTGCAGAAATGATTCCCCACCCCACCCCGCCTCCCCCATTTCAATTCTTCCGGGAAAATGGGTTTACGCTGCAGTGTAAAGTGACATTATATATTTAAACTCTGCAAATTGGCAATGCAATTTATCACTCAAAGAATGCATACAAAAAGGCATAATGGGAAAAATTGGGCACCAAAATAAAATCCACAGGGAAACAAGCGCACACTAAAATAGCCTTGGATTATGGAAAACGGATTCTCTACCTCCAGCCCCCGCCCACAAAAAACTCTCTACAAAATAACGGAATTAAAGAACATCTATACAAAAATGCACATATTAGGAGGAATGGCCTCAAAATGCCTCCTTCTTTACATACAGATAGTCCTTGATCTATGATCAGTTGAACCCAAACCTTCCATTGCTAAGCAAGACAGTTAAGTGAGTCTCACCCCATTTTATCACTTTTCTTGTTATGTCCTCGGAGATACGACCGGCGGCTGCTGAAGGATCAGGAAGAAGCCCTGATTGGTTCTGGCGCGTCTGCCGGCCGGCGGGGAAATCACAACTTTCCCATTGGTTCCCCGCCTGACAGCTACAAGCATAAACAGCTGTCAGGCGGTTACTGTTTGGTTCTGTTCTGTCCTATTCTGTTGAGCTACTACTGTTGTTCTGATTTAAGAGCCAAGGTGGCGCAGTGGTTAAATGCAGCACTGCAGGCTACTTCAGCTGACTGCAGTTCGGCTGTTCAAATCTCACCGGCTCAGGGTTGACTCAGCTTTCCATCCTTCCCAGGTGGGTAAAATGAGGCCCCGGATTGTTGTTGGGGGCAATATGCTGACTCTGTAAACCGCTTAGAGAGGGCTGAAAGCCCTATGAAGCGGTATATAAGTCTAACTGCTATTGCTATTAATAAAGTGTTAGTTGAATCAACATCCCTCAATCATTCATTCAATACGAACTTAAAACTTCTTGTTGCGATACCAATAGCACTTAGACGTATATACCACTTCACAGTGCTTTTACAGCCCTCTCTAAGCGGTTTATAGAGTCAGCCTCTTGCCCCCCAACAATCTAGGTCCTCATTTTACCCACCTCGGAAGGATGGAAGGCTGAGTCCACCTTGAGCCCGGTGAGACTCGAACTGTTGACAGTTGGCAGTCAGCAGAATTAGCCTGCAATACTGCATTCTAACCACTGCGCCACTGTGGCTTATATGGCCATAGTTGCCATAGAGAATCCACTTGATAATAACCAAACCTTTCGCGCTGGTAAAAAGGAGTAAACACTTTCTTAGCAGCTCTTCTCCATGGGACCTCAAGTGAACTTCCATTGTCAGAAGCAGTCCCTCAGAAAATGCACGGAGGTGGAGGGAAACAACCAGACTGCCCTTCTACTTTGCATCTGAGCTTCCAGAAAGTACCAAGGCGGCCACTGAAGGAATCACCCAGGGGTCCCCCAACCACTCGGCTGTTTCAAACTGGACGGTGGGAGAAATGGGCAAGCACGTACTCGCGTGAAGTTCACCTGAAGTGCTTGGCTCTTGAGCGGAGGGCACTTGTGCTCACGGGCAAAGCTCCATTCGTGCGAGGGGAGCTTTGCACACAAGCGCAAGCGCCTGCTGCTCACGCGACTAGAACGTCACACGGGAGCACAAGAGCCCTCCGCTCGGATGAGTGGAACTTCGTGTGAGTGCAATTGTCTGCCACTCACGCAAGTGGAGCTTTGCGCACGGGTGCAAGCACCCTCGGCTTGCACGCGGAACTCCATTCGTGTGAGTGGAGGGTGCGCGCTTGCACAAATGGAGGTGTGTGCGTGCTTGTGCTCCTGTCACTCACGCACATTCTCACCCCGGGCTGGACCACCAAGCTGTAAAGGTTGGGGGACCGCTGGTATAAGGTACTAAACCAGAGGTGGTACGGTATTCAACCAGTTCTGACCAGTTCTGGAGAATCCCTAGTGGAAATTTTGAGTAGTTCGGCGAATTGGCAAATGCCACCTCTGGCTGGCCTCGCCCCCATCTATTCTGCCTCCTGAGTCCCAGCTGATTGTCTGGGTCTTCTTTTGTTGCCCTGCACAGGAGAACGGAGCTGGAAAGCAGGTTAGTGGGGTGGGGTGGAAATGGAGATTTTACAGCATCCTTCCCCTGCCACGCCCACCAAGCCACGCTTACAAACAGTTAGTAAAAAATGTTGAATCCCACCACTGCACTAAACTCAGCTGAGAGAAATAATACCATGTTACTGCTAAATGTTAACATACAGGTAGTCCTCCACTTACGACCGCAATTGAGACCAGAATTTACATTGCTGAACAAGCAAAAAAAGGCAAGCATTTGTTAAGTGAGTCTAGATTTTATGATGTTTATTACCATGGTTGTTCAGCAAAACAGGGCAGTTGTTAAATCATACTGTTGTTAAGCAAATCTGTCTTCCCCCACTGCTTGTTGGAAGCCATCTGGGAAGGTTGCAAGTGGCAATCATATCTGACCCTGGGACAGTGCAATCTTGGTAAATACTCTACATGCCGGTTACCAAGCACCCAAATATTGATTATGTGACCATGGAAATGGTGCCACAGTCCTAAGTGCAATAACCAATTGTAAGTCACTTTATTCAGAGCCGTTGGAACTTCGAACAGTCACTAAACAAATGTTGAAGACTACTGTATTTTTCTGAGTATAAGATGCACCTTTTCCTCCTAAAAGAGCATGGAAATGTTGGTGAATCTTATACACCAAATACAGCCATTTTTGGCCTCCTGAAGCCCCACCCTGAATCTCATTTTTGCAAAAATGGGCTGTTTTTCACAAAAACAGAGGCTATTTTTTAACTTCCCTCAGCTCCCAGCAGCCCTCTGCAAGCTTCAGCAGGGCTGAGGCAAAGCAAAAATGTCCCAATTTTTGCAAAAAATGGGTGAAAACAGGCCGTTTTTCACAAAAACGGGGGCTTTTGGCCTTCTCTTGGCCCCTAGCAGCATGCCCCAGCCCTGCTGAAGCCTGTAGAGGGCTGCTGGTGGCTGAGGGAAGGCAAAAACTTTTTTTTCTTATTTACCTCTTCAAAATCTTGGTGCGTCTTATACACTGGTGCGTCTTATAGTCCGAAAAATACAGTACTTGTACGATTAATATTTTGCAACCAGAACAATTTCCAATGTGAACTTCAGTTTTTCAGAATTCTAAGCAAAGGCATATCGGCTAAGGCATTCTGGGAGTTGGAGTCCATATATCTGAAAAGTGCCAATGTTAAGAAACATTGTTCCAGGAACTACAGGTAGTTCTTGATGTGCTATAATCGAGCCCCAAATTTCTGTGCTAAGCAAGTCACTAGTTAAGTGAATGTTGCCCCATTTCATGATCTTTCTTGCCACATTTGTTAAGTGAATCACTGCAGCTGTTATATTACTAGCCCAGTTGTTAAGTGAATCTGCCCTCCCCATTGACTTTGCTTGTCAGAAAGTTGCAAAGGTAATCACATGACCCCACCCCTACCCCGAAACACTGCAACTGTCATAAATAAGATTCAGTTCCCTTGATCATGTAACTATGGGGGTGCTTCAACAGTGCCGTTGCAATTTGGAACGGTCTCTAAGTGAACCATTGTGAGTGGTGCAGGGCCCTAGAGGTTGGGCTCTCACCTCACAATCAGGAGGCGGTAAGTTCGATCCTAAGTAGTGGCAGATATTTCTCTCTCTGGGCACAATCAGCAGCGAACTCTGCACTGGCAACAGGAAAGGCATCTGGCCAGTAAACACTCAGCTGCACTCAGTTGCCCTGACTCCACCCCGAAGCAAGGGATTATGGGGTCATTAAAAGACTAAGTGAACCCTTGTAAATCGAGGACTACCTGTAAATGCCATACGCCTGGTAGCTGTTCAGATTGGGAATTGGATGTGGGTGAGAAAAAGAGGAAGCGTCTGTTGAGTCATTGTCATTCCTGTCTAAAGGAGGGGGGAAACACAATCACCTCTTTTGAGATTACTTACAATGAAGTCACCTGTAGTGAGTGATGACATCAATATTCTTGGAAATGATGTCATTCCAAAAATCACAGATCTTTCTGAAGCCTTCAGGGAGAGTCTGAGTGGAAGGGAGTCTTGCCCATTGCAGTAGGCAATTCATTTTTCCTTTGCAACAATAAATACACTCAAAAGCAATTCTAAACCACTCCTGACAAATAGGAGCCTAACTTTTATAGGAGAAACAATTGCTTTTGCCGGTGAAAGATTTGAATTTGGCCAAAAATAGTTGGCCAGACTTTCCCAATCTATCTCAGTCTAGAGGGGGGAAATCAGTCACCTTCCCCCCCTCTGCATCTGAGAAGAGCAAAGCAGACCACCATCCAGCTTCAAAATATTATGTGAAAGTAAAGGTTCTCCTCGTACATATGTGCTAGTTGTTCCCGACTCTAGGGGGCAGTGCTCATCTTCGTTTCAAAGCCAAAGAGCCAGCGCTGTCCGAAGACGACTCCATGGTCATGTGGCCATCATGACTCAACACCGAAGGCGCACAGAACGCTGTTACCTTCCCACCAAAGATGGTTCCTATTTTTTCTACTTGCATTTTTACATGTTTTCGAACTGCTAGGCTGGCAGAAGCTGGGACAAGTAACGGGAGCTCACTCCGTTATGCGGCGCTAGGGATTCGAACCGCCAAACTGCTGACCTTTCTGATCGACAAGCTCAGCGTCTTAGCCACTGAGCCACCGTGTCCCTTTTCAAAATGTTATACTCATCCGGAAATAAACTGTTTTGTACAAGCTACTGCTTAGTGAACAGCTAGAAATGCTATATACTGTACTTGGAAAGACAAATAGCTGGAAGGGCTTAATGAAACATAGATGGCCGTGATTGCCGGTGGCTACCAGCTGTTTACACACATCTTTATTGGGGATGATTGTGTTATCTGACTTGGTATAGTGTGAGGTTTTTTTTTCTACCACCCACCACCATCCCAGGATTTTAAGGATTTCCACCAAAGTCATTTATTTTACACTTCACGGATTCTACTTTTAAAACTCTCTGACCTAAGTAAAGCTGTTATTTTTAATCACGCTTATCATACACACAAATATAAAAGCACTTTTTAAAAACTTTATGACAAGGCCATTGAGATACGACAAGGTTTCCTGAATTGGGAAAATACAGTATTTATTTACTGCCTTTTTATATCTCCAAAGCAAGCTGAGATAATCACCATGATTCATCTTTTAACCCTTGCAATGCCGCCGAGAAACCTAGCCCCAAATCTATGAATATCCAGTGGCTTTCATGACTGGATGGAGATTTGAACCCAAGTCCTCCTCCTTCTCTTGATCCAAAACAGAAAACTTTAAGGCAGAGAGGAACACTACCATTCATAGAATATGCACACTAATTCATTTGAAGATCTCATACATTCTGCAACCACAGAACACACTAACCTTTTAAAAATCTTATCTTATTCATATATCCACTTTTTTAAAAAATCACTTAAAAAGAGCCTAACCTGTTTGATTAGTTTATCGGTTCAACACACAGGGCAAACCCAATGAACAGGTTAATTCAGGACCCAGTGCAGTGTCCTTGTATGATGTGAGCAGAGCCAGTGACAAATATCAAGCGTTTTCTTACATTCGGAAAACAAACTACAATTGATTAACTAGTCTGTGATTAACCACTTGTGTATGTGTTCTTATTCTCAGAACCTGAAGACAATTTACAAAGAGGAAAAAGGGTGAGGTGGGATACATTAATACAAGGAGGAAAATAACAAAGATTATAAACCACACCAAATCAGCTGGAAAATCCTTAGGATTACAGCCACATTTTAAAAAAAAAAAAGTTCCGTTAACACTTCTTGTTACAAGTGTGCCTGATAACAAGCACAAAGAAGCTCAGTTTTGTAGCAGACCCTAAAGTTGCACTACTAGTTTACCTGAATTGTGTTACTTTCAAGCGCTTAGACCACAGTCCTTGTCCCTTTCTGTTGTCAAGCCAAAGTACATATTAGCTGAAATAATTTGTCTGACCCTCACCAGAATGTTTTGAGTGAATCTCCTTGAAGCAATCACCTATCCAGTTTCCCAAAATAGTATGCACTAAATAAACAAAGCATGTGCACACTAGTGTGTCAAACACACCCCTTTCCTACTGAACAGTTCTTTCTTGGTTTGACAAGGATTCGTTTCAGACAACTTTAAAATAACAAGAGTTCTGAGGTTTCCCAAAACTTGGTGGCTACCAGAAACAACCGCCATCGTTATAATCGTAATGACAACAACAAAATAACTTTCTGAACATTATTATTTTCTCTCAGGGCCCCCACAATCATTTCAGAATTGTGCCTGGTATTTTTATTTTGAATTGCTTGTGGTCTAGTTGGAAAGGGAAAAAAAAGAATTAGCCAGGTAAGAAAATCCAAAGGCCTCATATTGTATCTTTTAAGTCCTACAGAGAGGGGAGGAGGGTAAAATTCAAGTAAATTACACCTGCCATCGTATAGAAAAGTGAATAACTACATTCTGAATTATTACCAGAGGCTCAAAAGGGAAAGCAGAGCGTTTTTTCCAGTTTTGAAGAGAACACGCTGCCAATTGTTCACTGAATAAAACGTTCCAAATTAGGCTCTTGCCCTCCCACCTCAAACTTTTCTCGGTGTCCATCCGTCCCTCCCCCGCAGCAAAATGTTCTGAAACTTAAGTTTCCCCCCGAGCAGCTTATCCAAACTGTGATTTATAAATGAGCAAAAGACACACCCCCCAATAGTATGGCTCTTCTGCATTTCAATTTTGAATGCCGTCTAGCCGAGTGCCAGTGGAACTCGGTGCCACTTTGAGAAGCCAAGAGGGTGAAAATCTGGCTTTGGATCCCTTTGCAAGATTGGGATTCTGCTTTTGGTCACTCCCACGCCTCTGAGAATGATAACGGGACGTCTGAGGAACTCAAGACCACCACAGCAAAGGTGCCCAATGCTTTTTTAGCATCTCGACTCACCCACCCACCCACCCCAATTCCCCCAGCAACATTGTCAATCCCACCCTTCCTTCCATCCACCCCACCTCCCTGCCCCAAATTCCAAGGAGGGGGGGAAGAAATGATCCACCAAAGAGTGCAGCCCAGAATACATCACTCCCCCCCCCCCAAAAAAAGCAGGTGCATATTACCTTTTCTCTTTATTTTGCTTTCTGGACCTGTGCAACAGCCCTATGAGCACCACAGCCGCTCGGATCCCCGCCCTGTTGGACCGCATCCTGTGGGAAGTTTGTGACATGGCCAAGGAAGAGGGGAGGGTTTCTTCCCAGCGCCCCCAAAACGCCGGCGGTGGGCAGGAGAGCTCTTAAGGCGGCAAGGCAAGGCAGCCCTGCCTCTCTCCGGCGCTTCTTCCCTTCCCCGCTCCTCTTCTTCTCCTGCTTCGCTAATCGAGGAGAAGAAGGTCGCTCAGTAGACAGGTGCGACTTGGGGACTCCGGTGACCTTCGGGTCCCACCTGGCCAAGCTGTCCTTCGGCCGCGCCAGCTTTGGAGGCTGCCGGATGGATGGATAGCCAGCCCGGAGCGGGGGATGGGGGGGGGGCTTCCTTCCCGAGTCAAGGGAAGGGCTCTCCGCCCCGCCAACTGATCGCCCAGGTTGGGTGGCTTGCGCTGCCTTTGGCGCCCCGACGCGCCTGCCGGGCAGTTGTGGCGCTCGGCCGCGGCTGGGCTTTTCCCTTCTTGCCTTTGCCTTCTTCCCCCCGGTGCAGATGGCGCTCCGCGGAGGCAGCGGCGCTCCTGGAAAGGCCGGCGAGAGATCCGGCAAGCTCCGAATGACGAGACCGTTTGGCACTGGAAGACCCAGAGCGGCTCCTGCCCGCCTTCCCTCCGCCTGCCCCCCCCCAACCACCACCCCAACCCGGAGGTGGCTTCTGTACCGATTGGGAGGAGGAGATCCCTAAATTCACCCGGGGTTCTTTTGGGGTTTTCTGTTTGCAAAAGAAGACGCTGGGGGAAGCCGCTGCAACTTGACAGGCTGGGAGAAACAAAGGTGGGTATAATTAAAGAGTTGGTCGTCTTCCTTCCTTCCTTCCTTCTTCCCTCATCCTTTTCCAATTTTTCTCCTTCCTTCCTTCTCCTTCCGTCCTCCCCTTCCTCCCTTTCTCCTTCCTTCTTTCCTTCCTTCTCCTTCCCTCCTCCCTTTCTCCTTCCTTCTCCTTCCGTCCTCCCTTTCCCCCCTTTCTTCTTCCTTCCTTCCCTCCTCCCTTTCCCACCTTTCTCCTTCCTTTTCTTGCTTTATTTCTCTTTCCTTTCTTTCCTCTCACTCACCTTCTAATCCTTCCCTGTCTTTTTCTTCTTTTTCTCCTTTCTTCCTCCCTATCTTTATTTCCATTGCTTTCCTTCTTTCTTTTCTCTCCTACACTCATTTCTTCTTTCCCTATCTTATTTTTTTCTTTCTTTCTGTGTCTCTCCTTCCTTCCCTTCACTCATCCCTTTCTCACCTTTCTCCTTCCTTCCTTTTGCTTTCTTTCTCTTTCCTTCCTTTTCTCTCACCTTTCTCCTTCCTTCCTTTTGCTTTCTTTCTCTTTCCTTCCTTTTCTCTCACCTTTTCTTCCTTCCCTATCTTCTTTCTTTCTTTTTCTTTATTTCTTTATCTCCTTCCTTCTCCTTTTCTCCTCCCTTTCCCACCTTTCTCCTTCCTTCCTTCCTCTTGCTATCTTTCTTTCCTTCCTTTTCTCTCACTCACTTTTTCTTCCTTCCCTGTCCTTTTTCTCTTTCTTTCATTTTTCTCTCTCTTCTTTCCTCCCTATCTTTATTTCCATTTCTTTCCTTCTTTCTCTTTTCCTTTTTCTCGCATTCACTTCTTTGTTCCTTCCCTAACTTACTTTTTTTTCTTTATCTCTCCTTCCTTCCTTTTCTCTCATTTTTTTCATTCCCTGACTTTCTTTTTTCTCTCCCTCCCTCCTTCTCCACCATCATCACTATTTTTACAAGATTTTCTCTTCATTGATTGCATGCAAAATGGGTAACGCATTATCATCAAGCTAACCACAGCAGCTGCAATTAATGTTTTGCATAAAATAAACATGTTCCCTGCTCTCCCCCCAACCAAATATCTTAGCAAATGATATTTATTGATTGTCTTCAGAGATTAGAAGCATTTACGAGTATCATACGGAAAGAAGGGCCTGGCAGTTGTATAGCACAAATTAATCTACTTGTGTATGGTGGAAAGTGGTAGCTGATTCTTACACCATCTGGAGGCTGAGTTGAAATGGGCAAAGCGTTTTTCAAAAAACTTTTAAGCCACCGCTTACAGTACTCCAGAAAAGTTGTGCCAAACCAAGCAGAGATTTTAACCCATTAAATATACACTGATTACTTTATAATGAATCAAACAACAGCTCATTTTAAATTGGCTGCAAGTATCTATAAGGGGTTTCATTCATTGCCAGCTGCAAATGCCAGAATCCTGGATCTAAACTAGAGCCAATGCAACTCAAATCTAGGATGCATTGTCCCACCGTCCAATTAGGCTTTGTGACATCATAATACAAATAATCTGATTGGCCCCACATAGCCATATATCACCACAGCAGAGATGAACAATTTTCTGAAAGGGCATGAGTTTCATTTTATCATGGCTCCACAATCTAAACAGTATTTTTTTAACCTTAGCAACTTTAAGACATGTGGACTTCAACTCCCAGAATTCCCCATCTGGGCATTTTTGCTGGTATGTATGAATTTAGTTTTAAATAACATTTTAGAAGCAAACTGGGGGTAAAAGGCTACAACTCTCATATTATTTGAAGCTACTCTTAAAGTCACCCAAGTTATTCAGTTAAATGTTTTAGGTCAGCTTTTTTTAAAACTATAGGGGGAGGATGGAAAGTTTTACATACATACATACATACATACATACCAGTGGTGGGTTTCAAAAATTGTTCGAACCTACTCTGTGGGTGTGGCCTCCTTTGTGGGAGTGGCTTGCCGCCCATGTGACCGGGTGGGAGTGGCTTGCCGCCCATGTGACCGGATATGAAGATGCCGACGACACTTGTCAGAACCACCTTAAATTACCTCACACACAGCACTGGCATGCATAGGAATATGATGTAAACTTCTTTTTTAAAAGGCATCTTTGGTTTGCGTTAAAACAACTTCAACACACGCAATGTTCTGATTGCACCACAAACGCAGTAGTCATCCTTACCTTTCACAGAGGCACTGAGTTTTATAAATATGAGCATGATAGTGTAGAATAATCATATCCAAGGACCAGTGGTGGGTTTCAAAAAAATTTGGAACCTCTTCTGTAGGTGTGGCCTGCTTTCCGGGTCCACTGGTGGAATCTCTTCTAACCGGTTCAGTAGATTTGACAAACCGGTTCTACCGAATAGGTGTGAACTGGTAGGAACCCACCTCTGATACATACATACATACATACATGCATGCATGCATGCATACATACATACATACATGCATGCATGCATGCATGCATACATACATGCATGCATACATATATTGCAGTATTTGGACAGTTTTGTCCAATATATATAATATATATATATAACATAAATGCAGTCCAATCCTGCAGTTTAGGATTGCAATTATACACTGCATGTTCCAAGATAGGGAGATAGGGAGGCATATTCTGCAAACAAAAAATCAACTCATAGAGGATAAATATCTTTCTAAAGCTGAAACTTTTTTGTGATACAGAAGCAGGAAATATCCATTTTCAATGTTATTTTCTGAGTTTCCAGATTATTTGGTATGTTTCAAAAGAACTCACATAACTAGAAAAACCAATGAGTATAATTTCAAGTATTTTGAGTACTGTATCTGTAACCATTAGCTGAACCTTTCAATTTTTTCTCCAATGATTCTCAGATGTCTAATACATCAAAGCTAATCATTTGATAGGGGGGATTAATTTTAATTTTAAATCCAAATGAAACTCATTTTTCATGTAGAAGCCAAAAACGTCTTCCATTGTGGATTATGACTGGACCTCCATAAACTATTTTAATATATTCTAACAACTCTTTACAGTATAAATAATAATTACAAGCTGACTATTTATCCTGTCTCCCATTACCTGGGGTGGGAGGGTAAGTGGTGTAGATAGATAGAATTAGATAGGAGAGGGAGAAAAGATGGATGGATAGATGGATGGATGGATGGATGGATGGAGATGATAGATAGATAGATAGATAGATAGATAGATAGATAGATAGATAGATAGATAGATAGATAGATGTAGAGAGATAGATGATAGATAGATGATAGATAGATAGATAGATAGATAGATAGATAGATAGATAGATAGATAGATAGATAGATATAGAGAGATAGAGATATAGATCGATACATCGATAGAGAGATAGAGAGATTGATAGAAAAATATATAGAGAGATTGAGAGATTGATAGAAAAATATATATAGAGATAGATAGATAGATAGATAGATAGATAGATAGATAGATAGATAGATGATAGATAGATAGATAGATAGATAGATAGATAGATAGATAGATGTAGAAAGGTCGATAGATATAGAGATAGGTAGTAGGTAGATGGGTGGGTGGGTGGATAGATAGATGATAGATGGACAGACGGACAGAGAGACAGACAGACAGACAGACATTACTGGTTGGAAGTGATGAAGTCCCTTTTGTATTATTCAAAGTCAATTAGATATAAGAAGGTGCTTTTTCTGTTGTTCTACAGAGATAGGGAATGCATGGCCCATGCCCCATGGGATCAATTTTTTTTTTATAGATTCATTACATACATACATATTTATACCATCCATATATCAGAACTCAAGACATTTAAAAACATTAAAATGACCGTAAAAGCATAAGCCGACTAAACATAATCCACATTACAAACATAAACCATTTCCATCTAACCCAATGAAAATACAATATAAAATCAATGGAACAAAATACAGAAGCCAGCCAGTATTGTTCAATTGTAATGATCCATTGGAACAAAAGTGTTGTTATTGCCTTCTGAAATGACAACAAAGTAGGAGCTGCTCACAGCTCCGGGATAGGATGTTGTATCATGTTTGTGCAGCTATAGAAAAATTCTGTTTTCAGGCCTTAATTTGTGTAATATTTGAGGGGAGGGTGAATGCACACTACAGCAGTGTTTTGGTGGGAAGACAGTCTTCCAAAGCAAAGGGAGCTGACCTATGAGATATTATAATTTACAGGTAGTCCTTGACCTATGACAATGGGGACCAGAATTTCCAGCGGTCATTAAGTGAGTCACAACTGGTTTTATGACCTTTTTTGCATGGTTGTTAAGCAAATCACTGTACTTGTTAAGTGAATCCAGCTCCCTCCATTGGCTTTTGCTCGTTAGAGGCTGGCTAGGAAGGTAGCAAATAGCAAAAGCACTTAGACTTGTATACCGCTTCACAATGCTTTACGATACTCTTTGAGCAGTTTACAAATGTCATCATATTGCCCCCAACAATCTGGGTCATCATTTTACTGACCTTGGGAGGGCTGAAGGCTGAGTCAATCTTTAGTCAGTCAGGATCGAACTTGTGGCTGTGGGCAGAGTTAGCCTGCAATAACTGCATTTAACCACTGTGTCACCACATCTCCTGGAGAGCAAATGGAAATCGCATGCCCTCCCAGGACACTGTAATTGTCATAAATGCAAATATCAAACATCCAAATTTTGATCATCTGACCATGGGGATGCTGCAACCAGTCATAAATGCAAGGACTGCTCAAAAGTCACTTTTTTACAGTGCTGTTGTGACTTGATTGGTTGCTAAATAAATCGTAAGTTGAGGACTATCTTAAGAGCAGCAATTCTCTTTGAACTGAACTCAGACCCTATCAGCAACCAGCCCAGGTACATGTTGCAGTGATGAGATGGCTCCCAGTTTTCAGTAACTGGACTAACTAAAGCATCCAAGTTAATTTTAAAAGCATCCCCAAGTAGAGAACTGGATAGAATACAGTGATGAGGTCACTGTTATGATGACATCCAGATACAAAAAGGGCCCAACAGGTGCTGTGATATCTTCCTTGGAAGACTCCTCAGATTCTTCCTTGGAGGTTGGGTTCAAGGGAGGATGAGCTCATTCCTGGCACGTCAGAAAGTGGGTTAATTAATGACTCTGAACAGCTGCCTGAAAGAGATTTACAGGGAACAACTTGCAGGAGCAAACGATTAGTGGAGGAGGAGGAAGAAGAACTGCCTTCCATGGTGGATCCGAGAGCACGCAGGGCAGAGAAAAGACAAGCGCAATGGAGATCTGCCAGATTGCTCAGGAGGAGGCCCTGCCTTTCTTGATGGGCTGAACCAGAAAGCTATGTATCACGACAGGCAGAAGCAGGCATTTCTGAGGCATTGTGTTTCGTTTATGGCTGTATATGTTTGTTTCTTGTGCTTCATGCTTGACTTTGCGCCTCGGAGACTCTGAACTTCTTTTGCCAAGTGAGCTCTTGTGGGTGTATTTTAGTTTGGCCTGGTGGATTTAAGTTTGTTTGTTGGACTTATTTGTTGGAGCAACTTTCCATTGTTTTATGGATTATTGGCCATTGCCTTGTGGACTAACCTTGGCCTGCTTGTGGCTGGATTTCTTTGGGACAGTTCTGAGGATGGGTGAAGGGAATTGCTGGGGAACATCAATAAACTCTCTAAACCACATTTATGTGTGCGTGTGAGCAGGGGTGGGTTGCTGCCAACGTTGCTTTGCTGCGTAAGTGTTGTGCAGTTGAGTGTAAATTGTTCTGCCCATGCACAGAACATGAAAAAAATAAGTAAAAAACATGCTAGCAAAGGCAGTGGCAACTGGGGAACCGGTTCGGGGGCGTGGCCAGCCTGGGTTGCTGCCAGTTCTGCAACCAAGGCCAAAATATCACTACCGGTTCGCCCAAACCAGTGCGAACCGGTAGCAACCCACTTCTGCGTGTTAGTGAGTAGGACAGCACAGGGGCATTAACTGAAGCTGGACAAAGGTTCTTCTCTTATTCAAGCAAGAGCCTTAAGTCCAACCAAAGCCCCCGTTGTTTAAATCAGTGAAACCTTACTCGTCTTCGGCAGGTTCACACGAAGCCTCACAAGATTTTCTACAAGCCCAAATGATCTGTAAAGAGAGGGTGTTGAAATCTTCAGAGAAATTGATTTTAGAACTTGGTCTATCTGTCTATGTCAAACCTACCTAGGTAGACCAGACAGGAAACGCAAGCAGATGCTCTAATTCAGGGGTGTCAAACTAGTGGCCTGTGGGCCGGATGTGTCATGTACTGGCCACACCCACCACAGCTCCACGAAGGCAAAAAATGTCATGATACGTCATGTGACATCAATGTGACACTGAGTTTGACACCGGTGCTCTAATTCAACTTTATTGTAAGGCTGCATGAACAGAATCTTGCAGGTCTGAAGTACAAATCTCCCACTATTTGCTTCCCTTTTGAGTTTCTTTTTCCACCCATTATGCAGCTGTGGGCTATGGCATCTTTTATCTGACTATTCCCTAGGCAGCATCTCTCTCTCTCTCTCTCTCTCTCTCTCTCTCTCTCTCTCTCTCTCTATCTCTATCTCTCTATCTCTCTATCTCGATCGATCGATCGATCGATAGATAGATAGATAGATAGATAGATAGATAGATAGATAGATAGTCTTTGTTCTGACCTAGGCTTCCCAAGTTTCATGTCCCAATAAAACCTCTTTTATTTAGGTTAAAAGGAATTCCTCTCCAGCAAAGTCCCGGAAAACAGTCTTTCATGAGATTTTACAACTACAGGCCTATATCAGGCTTGGAGAGTTGCCATGCCGATATCTTCCAAATGCCATGCTGTAGCAGCAATTACTTGGCAAGAAGTCAGGAACAGATCTTAACTCTAATGAATTTAATTAATGCTCTCCTGCAAACTCCCCTCCCCTTTTGCTCTTCTTTATTCCCTGTGGGAGGGTCCGTTCACCATCCACCTGTGCCTTTACTCCCAAGTCGGTCCTTGTTCCTTAGCTGTTCCCTTCTCTTGGCAACTCTGTGCATGCACACATCAGGAACAGGCTCCAACTGTTCTTCTGCCCCACTGCTCTCCGACTCTGAAGGCAGCTGATGACTGTCGGACAGCCCTGGCCCCATCTCCGATACAGAGCCCTCATCAGAGCCTTCCTCAGACTCCAGGACTGGCCCATGTTAATCCCCAACCTCTTCACTGTCTGAGTCTGCCACCAGCTCCACTGGCCACTAGCAGGCCACAATAGTCTTCGACTTATGACCACAATTGAGCCCAAACCTTCTGTTGCTAAGTGAGACAGTTATTAAGTGAGTTTTGCCCCATTGTACAACATTTCTTGCCAGAGTAGTTAAGTGGATCGCTGCAATTGTTAAGTTAGCAACGTAGCTGCTAAGTGTATCTGGCTTCTCCATTTATTTTGTTAGGTGGTCACAAAAGGTGATTGCATGACCCCAGGACACTGCAACAGTCATAAATATGAGTCAGTTGACAAGCATCTGAATTTTAATCATGTGACCATAGGGATGCTGCAACGGTTGGAACAGAGGTGGTATTCAGCAGGTTCTGACCAGTTCTGGAGAATCAGTAGCGGAAATTTTGAGTAGTTTGGAGAACTGGTAAATACCACCTCTGGCTGGCCCCGCCCCATCTATTCTCTGCCTCCGGAGTCCCAGCTGATCGGGAGGGAATGGGGATTTTGCAGTAACCTTCCCCTGGAGTGAGCAGGGAATGTAGATTTATCCTTCCCCTGCCACACCCACAAAGCCATACCCACCAAGCCACGCCCACAGAACCAGTAGTAAAAAAATTTGAATCCCACCACTGGGTCGGAAGTGTGATAAATAGTCATACATCACTTCTTTTCAGGGCCATTGTAACTTTGAATGGTCAATGAATTGCCATAAGTAAAAGACTACCTGTAGTTGATAAGGCAGAATCATCATGTCAATTCACGTGGGAAGCTACCAAGTTCTGTAATGTCCATCTGGGTTCAGCTCCTCATATGTCAAAATCTGATGCAAAGGCAAAGCTACTTTCACAATATCAGTGCGTTTTTGAATTCTGGATTTCTCCACTGATTTGTCTGGATTTAGTTTTATATTTAATTTTAGAAGCAAACTGGGTGGGGTGGGGGGCGGGGAGAAAAGGAGGTTACAACTCTCACCTCATTTGAAGCTATTCTTAAAATCACACAAGTTATGTGATTACATTAAATGTTTTTAGGTCAGCTTTTTTTAAACCACAGGAGAAAAATGGGAAATTAAATGCACACGAACGAATGCAGTCCAAATCTTGCAACTAGGATTGCAATTATACACTGCTTGTGAGAAAGAGAGGCATATTTTTCAAACAAAACAAAACAACTAATAGAAGGTAAGCATCCTTCCAAAACTATTTTTTTTGCTGATACAAAAGCAGGCACTATCCATTTTCAATATTTTTTTCTTAGTTTCCAGATCACTGACATGTAACTCAAAATAACACAAATATCTAGGGAAATCAATGGATATAACTTGAACATGCCTTGTATTTTGAGTATGACACCATGAATCCCTCAACTTCGTCTCCAATGATTCCCAGATTTGCAAGAGATAGAATCTAATCAGAATGACAGAATAACAGAATTGGAAGGGACCTTGGAGGTCTTCTAGTCCAACCCCCTGCTCAAGCAGGAGAACCTATATACCAGTGATGGCTAACCTTTTCTGGACAAATGACCCAAGGGGTGCGCCCAAACCCCCCCAAATGCTATGTTTGCATCCCCTGCATGCGCTCTGCCCCCCACACATGCATATGCACTCCCCTGCATGTGTCCCATCCCCACACATGCACATGTGTGTCCCCTGCACACGCCCCCTTGTGCATGTGCATGCATCCTGCACGCACCCTGCCACCCGCATTTGCACAGCATACCTGAAGACCAGCTGGCTGGCAGGAGGCATGCACGCATGCGCACCGGAGCTGAACTGGGGTGACAACTCATGTGCCATCAGAGAGGGCTGTGCATGCCACCAATATATTGTTCCAAAGTAGCTACCCAGTCTCTTCTTAACAGTGATAAACAATTGATTATCATTTGATAGAGGGGATTAATCTTAATTTTAAATCTAAATGAACCTTATTTTTCATATAGAAACCAAAACTGTCTTCCATTGTTGTTTTATGACTGGAAAACCTTAAACCCTTTATTCCATACCTCCATAAACCAGGGCTGTATTAACACATGGGCTCGATGGGCAATGAGCGTGGGCCCCACGAGCATAGTGGCTCCATGCCAACTCCAATTTTGTTGGAAGTGCCAATAAAATAAATATATGTTTAATCTTATTGACCATTTTACGATTTTATTCCTGTGAGTAGTTGTCATAGGGGACCCAGTATGCTGCTTTGCCCATAACAGTCCATAATGCTGTTAAGACAACCCTGATATAAACTGAATATTTAATTTAATATATTCTACCCACTCTTTATAAATAATAAGTACAGGCTTTCTATTTTGCAGAACCAGTGAAATCCTGTAACAGGAGAACAATTGGGTTGGGACTTTTAAAAAAATCCATAGCATTTGTTGTATCGGGCTCGCTTATCCATTTCCCACCAAGATTGTAGCTACAATCTTGGCCAAACTGATGTTAATTATTAACAGGGAAGAACGAGGTGGCCAGCAAAGTCCACAGAAAACATATTTGCAGAGAAACCCCTCCCTCGAAAAAATAGGATCACCCAGACACACATAAACACACACCAAAGGATAACTGTAGATCTCTGCCCTATTCTGAGCAACTCTTCAAGGACAGGTCATTCTCTGTCCAAAGGTGACTCTCTCAATCGGTGGAGCTGAAATGGATTTGCAGGAGTGGGGGGGGGGGGCACCACGAAAAGCAGCATTTCACTGGCCTATTTTTTTTTAAAAAAAGATGCTCAGACAGAACAAAGGAGAATTTGCAAGGCTATTTGGTTTGTCTGTCTGTTTATTAAAATGTCCATAGCCACCCATCTCACAACAAGTGACTCTGGGCAGAGAACAAATAGGTAATTAATAAGGACTAAAAACAATCGATGTTGTGCTTATCATTTCAAAAAGCATTTAAAAACTAAACAAGAAAGAATATTATGTGAAGATATCTTAGCTCTCACTTGTGAGTTGGGCAATGTAGAAATCTGACAGATAAAAGATAGATGGCTGGATAAATGATAAAAGATATAGAAGATATAGATAGATAGATAGATAGATAGATAGATAGATAGATAGATAGATAGATAGATAGGTAGGTAGGTAGGTAGGTAGGTAGGTAGGTAGGTAGGTAGGTAGGTAGGTAGATGATAGATAGATAGATAGATAGATAGATAGATAGATAGATAGATAGATAGATAGGATAAAAGGTATAGTAGATAGATAGATAGATAGATAGATAGATAGATAGATAGATAGATAGATAGATAGATAGATAGATAGATGATAGATAGATAGATAGATAGATAGATAGATAGATAGATAGATAGATATGATAAAAGGTATAGAAGATAGATACATACATAAATAGATTGATGATGATGATAGATAGATAGATAGATAGATAGATAGATAGATAGAGATAGATAGATGATGATAAAATATATAATAGATAGATAGATGATAAAATATATAGTAAATAGATAGATGATAAAAGATATAGAAGAAAGAGAGAGAGATGATAAAAGATAGATAGACAATAATTTGATGGATAGATTGATAAATGATGGATGGATAGATGCATGGATAATGGATGGATGCATGGATGAATAATTCAGTCTCCTAGGGTCTCCAGGCCTGATGGGACAACCAGATTTTGAGGGACCTTCAAAAAGTTAAAAAGAATGACGCTAGCCTCACTTCAGCAGGAAGGATATTCCATAGAATGGATGCCAAAGCAGAGAAGGCCCTGCATTTAGGACCCACCAAATGTAGCTCCCTAGGCATCAGGACCTATAGCATGCCCTCTGTGCTAGTGGGACCGACAGATGTAATGAGGAGAGGTAGTCTGCAAACAGCTGTAAATGTGGCCATGTTGCCGAGCACCCAAAAATTGGTTACGTAACCATGGAGAGGGCTTGGTCATAAATCCTCTTTTTCAGGTCGCTTATAAATTGGAACAGTTGCTAAGGGACCAGATGTAAGTGTACAAGAAATGTTGAATTAAATGATGGTAAGAGCCATCTGGATCAGGCCAGCAATTGGCCTCCTCCTTCACCTTATTCCTATAGTGGTCAACGTGACAGTATCAAGGTTTTTTAATTAACAAGATGATGTGATGCTGAAGAAGCTGGCCTAGAAGAGAGAAATCCAACTTCAAGTCCATCCTTTCCCACCGCAATTCACCAGGTGACTTTTTATTATTATTATTATTGTACAATTGTATCACAGCGGCCAGTTGTTTCGCCGGATTTGGCATTGGTTACTAGTCGGGCCCCACCCAGGGGCCTAGGACGTCGTAACGTATTTTCGTAATATGCGTGCAGATCCAAGCAGTGCGGCTTTTTGCATTTGATTGATGGTGATTTTGTCAATTTTTAACTGTTTTAAATGTAATTCCAGTGCTTTTGGAATAGCACCCAGTGTGCCAATTACCACTGGAATTACCACTGCTGGTTTGTGCCATAATCGTTGAATTTCGATTTTTAAGTCCTGGTATCTTGCGATTTTTTCATGTTCCTTCTCGGCGACCCTGCTATCACCTGGTATTGCGATGTCTATGATTGTGACCTTATTTTTCTCAACCAGTGTGATGTCTGGTGTATTATGCGCCAGTATTTTGTCGGTTTGTATACGGAAATCCCACACGATCTTGACCATCTGATTTTCGGTGACTTTTTCAGGCTGATGTTCCCACCAGTTTGTTGCTGTTTTAATATTATAATTTTTGCACAAATTCCAATGGATCATTTGTGCTACTGAATTGTGCCGCAATTTATAATCAGTCTGCGCGATTTTTTTACAGCAGCTGAGTATGTGATCAACAGTTTCATCAGCTTCTTTGCAAAGTCTGCATTTGGCATCATCAGAGGATTTTTCGATTTTGGCCTTAATGGCATTTGTGCGGATAGCTTGTTCTTGCGCAGCCAGGATTAGTGACTCTGTTTCTTTCTTTAATGTACCTGTTTTTAACCATAACCAAGTTTGTTCACTGTCCACTTTATCTTTTATTTTTCCAGAAATTGACCATGCAGTGCTTTGTTCTGCCAACTCTCCATTCTTGATTTTATCACATCTTTTCTGTATTCTTGTTTTGTCTGTTGGGCCTTCAGTAGATTTTTGTTCTTTACCTCGATTAATAGATGTTCTTGAGTGTCTTTTAAATAATCAGCCAGTGCATGTTTTTCTTCTTCAACTGTTTGCTTCACTTGTAATAATCCTCTGCCACCTGATTTTCGGGGCAGATATAGTCTATCAGTATCACCACGTGGATGTAAACTGTAGTGTATTGGCATTAGTTTCCTGGTTTTTCGGTCCAAAAGGTCCAAATCAGCTTGTGTCCAGTTAACTATGCCAGCTGTGTATCTTATAACTGGTATTGCCCAGGTATTTATGGCCTTGATTGTATTTCCACCATTCAATTTAGATTTTAAAATTTTCCTAACTCTGTTGGTGTACTCTCGCCTGACAATAGTTTTTACTTCTCCATGCTTGATGTTATCCAACTGCAGAATGCCTAAGTATTTGTAGGCTTCATTTTCTTTGCATTATTATTATTATTATTATTATTATTATTATTATTATTATTATTATTATTATTATTTTTAATTTATTTGTCTTGTATGCAGCCCACTCCCGGAGGACTCCGGGCGGCTCACAAAAGACAAGGGAAAGGGGGAAAACGAGACAAAGACAACATATTAAAAACAAAACCAACATTCACAATTTCTATGGAGGTAGATGCTTCTCAGCTCCCCCCAGCCTGCTGGAACAGCCAGGACTTGGTGGCTTTGCAGAAGGCCGGGAAGGTAGTAAGGGTCCGGATCTCAACAGGAAGCTCGTTCCAGAGGGCCGGAGCTGCAACAGAGAAGGCTCTCCCCCGGGGAGTCGCCAGCCGACATTGGCTGGCAGATGGAATCCGGAGGAGACCTAACCTGTGCGATCTAATTGGTCTGAGAGAGGTAATCGGCAGGAGGCGGTCTCTCAGGTACCCAGGTCCGATGCCATGTAGAGATTTATAGGTAGCGACCAGCACCTTGAAGCGGATTCGGAGACTAATAGGTAGCCAGTGCAGCTCGTGGAGGATAGGCATAACGTGGGTGTACCTTGGTGCACCCACAATCGCTTGTGCGGCTGCATTCTGGACTAATTGGAGTCTTCGAACACTCTTCAAGGGCAGCCCCATGTACACTTTGAGTTTAAGTCCATTGTTCTCAGACCTCTTTCAAAATTTCCGTTACCGGTTCTGCAGAACCTGTCAGAACCTGCTGGATTTCACCCCTGGTTTTAAGCTTTGACAAGCTGAGTCTGATATTTTTGGCTCCTTACACCCTCCAAAGCAAACAAACCTGAGCAGTGTGGTGGCCTAGTGGTGAAGACACTCACCTCCTCCTACTCAGAAGGTTGAGAGTTCAATACTAGGTAGTGGCAGATATTTCTTTCTTAGGGCACAAAGAAAAAAAAATATGCTGGGAACTCTGTGTGGCATCGGGAAGGGTATCTCGTCAGTAAATGCCCAATTCCATCCAGTTGTCCCGACTGTACCCCAAATTAAGGGATTACAAGGTCATGAAAAGAGAATTAACACCCTCCAATCCAAAGAGGGGGGGAATCATATACAAGAGGTCAATGAATGCAAGCGTCCCTCAACAATCTAGAAAATCCAGATCTATCTTCTGGATTAAGAGTCCACGAAGCCCTCAGGAATAAAGATAAATTACTAGCCTGCAAACACAGAGACACTTTACAGTATATGACCTTTAAGGAACATGACTTTATTTGTTATGCAGAAAGAAAGAAGTCCATTAAAAACACCTTGACATTTAGGTTTCAAAAAAGTGAGTTCTACCACTAGATAAGAAACATAATTTCAGAATGAAAATAAAGGATCCTTTTGTGTGTGTGTGTGTTTAGCCCCATGGACAATTAGAGGCCATTAACAAACTGGCCTTTCAATCCTCTGACTGGGATGCAATCTTCAGAATTTCCAGGTGTCACTTTTCTAAGAAAATGAGATTGTCTGAAAAATGCTAAACCCTGACAAGGAGCCAACTTTGACCCAGGGTTGCTAATAAATTCCAGCTATGCCTGATTCTGTTAAAAAAAAAATCACATTATTATAGTTGGCAGTTGGGGAGGGAGGTTAATTAAAGTAAAACCTATGATTCAGAAGATCATATAATGAACAAGGAAATGTCCTTGAGGACATCTAGTCCAACCCCCTGCTCAGTGCTGAAATACCGTATTTTTTGGAGTATAAAATGCACTTTTTCCAGCCCTAAATGTGGGTGAAAATATAGGTGCCTCTTATAGAATTAATATGGGCGTTTTTGGCCTCCTGAACCCTCCGCGCATTGTGTTTTTGCCCTACCCGGCCACCAAAAACACTCTGAAGGCCAAAAACTCTGACAGACACTTTTTTATGAAAATGGGCCTGTTTTTAACAAAAATGGGTCTGTTTTTGATGAAAATGGGCTGTGCGGAGCATTGCAGAGTGCTTCTGGGGGCCGGAGAGGGCGAAAATGCAACACACAGAGGCAAAAAGCTATTTTTTTCTTGCTTTCCTCCTGTAAATCTAGGTGAGTCTTATAGTCTGATGTATCTTATAGTCCAAAAACTACCATACATATCAAAGCATCCCCAGCAGATGGATATTTATCTCTGCTTGAAGTTGTTGGAAGAAATATCCCTCTGGTCCAGTTCCAAATTGGGAAAAAGGCACTGTAGACAAAATGGAGAATGATTGGAAAGAGGGTCCATTTATTGATGAAGCAGTAGCACTGCTCCTGGGTGGTTCTGGGCAGGTGACCACATGGAGTTGAGAGTGAGGGGTTTTAATACCTTCTCTTAGGCTTTGAACTTGAGCTTCCTGTTCCTGTTCAAGAACATGTATTCTATTTGTTGTCAGACTCCCATGAGGCCATGTACAAATCCTAGGAGTTTGTCTGAGCTAAGTTTGGTTGAAGTTTGCCGGGCATGGAGCAAATGAAATGATGCAACGAAGGGGCTTGTGTTCCGAAAGGGTGTTGGGCAATTCCTATTGTGATTGAGGGCTAATCCTACCTTTGTTGGATCTTAGGTGAGAGTATTTGAATAGAGCTAGCTATCTCTTTATCTCTTAAGTGCTGATATCTGCTGTGGCAGTGGTGGGTTGCTAACCGGTTTATTACCGCTACCGGTTCGTTCATGCATGCATGCAACGCTTCTGCACATGCACAGAAGCGTCTGGGCGAGTGGGCGGAGCCTCCCGCCACCGCCACTACCGGTTCCGCCGAACCAGGCTGAACCAGTAGCAAACCACGTCTGTGTTGTGGGGGCTTCTTTCCAAGAGCATGTTTCTCCATTTCTCATCCAGGGAAATATATTCTTCTGCCTTTTTAATATTTCCTAAAATATTTCATTCATCTGGGAGAGGGGTGGGTGCTAACTTTCTACAAACTCATCCAGTAAAACCCATCTTTGGATCACTGTTTCCACTATCAAACTGTTTTACCTTTAGAGAGGTTTTAATGTTCAAGTCGAGTCTTCCTCCATTAAGCCATTTAAGCCATTATTTTGTCTTCTGTTCTCTGGAATGACCAAGAACAAGACGTGCTGTTCCTCTCTATGGTATGTCCCCCCGGCACTAAGATTAAAAATTATTAATGCTTTTGAACTTTAGTGTTGGAGAAGACTCCTAAGATAACCACCATCAGTCAAGAAAACAAGGGGATGACTCATTGAATCGATCAATCAATCCAGAGGCACAAATGGCCAGGGGCAAATTATCCTACTTTGGACAATTATGCATAGACCCAGCTCTCTGGAGAAGGCTCTGATGTTGCAAAAGGTGGAAGGAAAGAGAAGAGAGTCAAAGGTGCTTTTTTTTCAAGAGGCAAATGGACATTTCGCTTCTCATCCAAGAAGCTTCTTCTGCTCTGACTGGATGGTGGGAAATGGAAGGATTTATACTCCTTGCAGACAGCTGGCCATTTGCATCCTTTTGGAGAGTTTCTGAGACGGCCTGGAGAGTCAATGCAACTGCAGTGATTCACTTAACGTCTGCAGCAAGAAAGGTCGTAAAATGGGGTAAAAACTCTCTTAAGAAATGTCTTGCTTAGCAACAGAAATTTTGGACTCAATTGTGGTCGTAAATTGATGGGAGAAACTGCATGCAAATATTTTGGCTCTTAGGAAAAGTTGCCTCCAAACTATGGAATTAGTATACCGTATATACTCGAGTATAGGCCGACCCGAATATAAGCCGAGGCACCTAATTTTACCACAAAAAAACTGGAAAAGTTATTGACTCGAGTATAAGCCTAGGGTGGGAAATGCAGCAGCTACCAGTAAATTTCAAAAATAAAAATAGATACCAATAATGTTTTTGAATATTTATTTCAAAGAAAAACAGTAAACTAGCGGTGTATTCAATGAAATACTTCACTCACCTCATGATGCTGATGTCCCGCTGTGATGATGATGTCCCGTGCAGCCGCGGGAGCGATGTCCCGCCTCCTATGACACACGGCACAGTGATTCCTATCATTGGATCACTGTACCAGAGGAGGTGGGACATCGCTATGTGGCTGCTTGCCATAACAAGGAGGAGGTGGGACATCGTTGCAGAGCGGCAGGAGGGGGAGGAAGGGGAATCGTAAGACAGCCCTGCATTACATTAGAACGTGAGGAGGGGGGATGGTGCGGTGCGCGCTGCGCGGCAAACTGACACAGAGGGAGGGGAAACTCACAGGGGCACTGGGCCATTCACGAGTGTCACCCAGCGGCATGGCCCCGCCCCTTTTTCTCCTCCATTTCGGGTAAATTTTTCACTGACTCGAGTATAAGCCGAGGCGGCTTTTTTCAGCCCAAAAAGTGGGCTGAAAAACTAGGCTTATACTCGAGTATATACAGTAACTTTTTCAGTTCTATAATCTACTTAATCAGAATCAATACAACGTGGGGGGAAAAAACTGTTGGCCGTATTTTCTAAATAGGATAATATTTTCTTCATCACTCAATTACCCTATTAAGGATCACGAAAGGAAGGTCAATGTTGCTTTTTGGATTATTTATATTTCTCTATTCTTTCAGTTCTGCTCTACTTAAAATTATGATCTCCCAACCTTCAGATTTCCTGATTTTTCAAACGTTGCTTGCAGAGCTAAATGCTTCTATCAATCATACATATCCCAAGGACTCTAGACTTAGATGAAAAGAAATTCAGTGAGTAGAGGAAGTAAGGTTTTGTTGTAAGGAAATTCTCGTCTGTTTTACTGGAAAATTAGTAGTTAAGTATGTCTGTTTACCATCAGTAGCACTGGAAAATCCAGACAGTACCCTGAAGTGAAATAAATATGGGAAATAAAATTGACCATTTCTTTTTATGTAAAGTCTTTTAAACGCAGAAGTAATGGAGATCAGAGATGAATGACTGCTCTGATGTAACTTCCTCCAGTAACCACATTAGGCCAAGCCAAAATGTTCCCCAATTTTATCATTCAATTCACAGATTGCAGAAACAGGTATTAGTTGAGATCTGCCATGAAAGGCAAAATATCCAATCCATTTACTGCAGCAACGCTTGTAGGATTTACTGATGCTAATCTCAATTTCTAGGAATTATATTTTAACATTTAGAATTGTAGGACATTAGCACCCACCCCTCCCCTAGAAGAATGAAATATTCTAGGAAATATTAAAAAGGCAGACTATTTCCCCAGAAAGGGAGGCAAAAGCTCAGCCCCTCCCCCACCTTTGTCAATGGACCATTAAGGTCTGAGCCAGTCTATTCTACATAACAAAGATCTACCTCCTTCAGGCAGAGCCATAGGAGGAATTGCTCAAAGCCCTTTCATTACATCATCACCCAGCAAGGCTCAACCAAGCCTGGGGCTCAAAAGATAAGGTGACCAGACGTCCCGCTTTTGGCGGGACAGTCCCAATTTTTAATAATTTGTCCCCCATCCCGCGGCGTTTTAAAAAAGTCCCGATTTTTCTAGAAAGGGTGCCCCACCCCATTTTGGGCTCCACCATGTGGCTTCCTCTTGCAAACATTTTCACTCATTTTTCCAGGTCTATCTTTGTCTATAGTGGCTGCGTGCTGGGAGGGCGGCCTGCGGGGCTGGAGGCTGTGTGGCGGCTGCGCGCTGCCGAGCACTAGCAGGAATCGCGGGGTGGGCTGGCCAAGCAGCCTCGCATGGAGCTTGCCTCACCGCCCGATGGAGGCTGCCCGGCTGCTGGCACTGCTGCTGCTGGCGCTGCTGCGCCTCTGCTCCGCCGCTGAAGATGCTACCGCCACCCCCTCGCCGGCCCTTCCCACCCGGACACTCGCCGCCCAGGAGCTGCCCGAAGCCTTCCAGCCCACCCGGGGCGAGTCGGCCGTGGTGCAGCCGGTGGTGGGCATCAGCCAGAGGGTGAAGATGAGGCCAGGCGAGGAGAAGGACCTGGGCATGCTGGGCTACGTGTTGGGCACCCCTTCGATTTCCCCCTCCCACTTTTCTCCTTGAGTATTGAACTAGGTGATGAGTATTTTAACTTGTTGGGCCTAGAATGTCCTATCAACTTCCATAGACCAAATTTTAAATCAAGAAACACCTCCCCCCCCCCCAGTCAATGGTGTCCCGCTTTACCAGGGGTGGGTTTCAACCGGTTCACGGCGGTCCCTGCGATCCGGTTGGTCGCCGAACCCGGAAGTAAGTAACTTCCGGGAACGGCGAAGCCATGCGCCTGCGCGCCCGCTTCTTACCCGGTTTTGATGAATTCAGCGCTTCCACGCATGCGCAGGACGCATACAGCGCCTGCGTGATCCTCCAGGAGCAGCTGGAGCATCGCACAGACGCTAGTACGCATGCGTGTGCCGCACGCGTGCACGCGCGCACCGCACGCGTGCGGGAGGACGCCGCCAGCCTCGTTCCAACCGAACCGGTTAGAACGGGGCGAGAAACCCACCCCTGCGCTTTACCAATTTTAAAATCTGGTCACTTTATCAAAAGACAACCTACAAAGTTAACCCCTGCTTGGCTCCATGGGAGTCTGCCAACCAATCGGAATACAAGCTCAAGTTCAAAAACCTAGAGAGGACATAAAACCCGGGCACTCTCAGCATCTCTTTCCTTTTTGCCCAGGACCTCAAACCATGTGGTCCTGACCACCATTAAAACCAACTTTCCAAGCAGTCTCCACGTTTCCAGTGTCTTTCTCCCCACTTAGAACTGGACCCAGATGGACATTTCTTCCAACACAATATCAGAATGGAAGTAAATATCGTTACTGTTCTTCCCAATGCTATGGGCTGGCATGAATTTTATTCTTTTTTATTTTTTTATAAACTGACTGGAACCGACAGTCTGCTTTCTAGCATTAAATACTAGGCCAAACTGGCTCACATACATACATACATACATACATACATACATACATACATACATACATTTCAATAGAATCTTTCGCCATAATTCACTCACTTTTCAGGTAAGAAGTTTTATTTAATTGTATTTGTTTAGTCAACTACTAAGCTTATTGCACAGTTTTAAAACAGAATTAGCTAGGATAGTATATGCATAGGTACTGTTTATTTATTACATGTATATTTTGCCCATCTCATTGTTAAAATTACTCTAGATGGCTTACAAAATGATAAAAGATAATATGAAAATGATTAAAGTGAACAAGGATTCAATAGATTAAATATAGAGGCTAAAGAACTGAAGAAAATCTAAAATATCAAAATACCTTTAATCTTAATCCCTAATCTGTCAAGTATAGTATATGAAACGCTAAAATGCAGAATACTGAAACAGATTGCACATATTACATAAAATACAACTGGAATTGTGTGTGTGTGTGTGTGTTTGTGTGTGTGTGTGTCTCAGCATAACTCTGGAATATCTTGAGAAATTTCAACCGAACTTGGTACACAGATGACTTACTGTCTGGAAACATACTGTGGTGGTAAGACACTCCTAACACCCCTTATGTGTTATATTAAGATACAGGCTGTTGTGCCTTAAAATGGCTTCTACTGTACTGCCATAAAATGGCTTCTACTCAGGGGTGGGTTTCAACCGGTTCGCAGCGGTCCCTGCGAACCGGTTAGTCGGCGAACCTGGAAGTAAGTAACTTCCGGGAACGGCAAAGGGCCCACCCGCCCACCCGCCCTCCTTACCCGGTTTTGACGAGTTCTGCGCTTCCATGCATGCACAGGACGCATATAGCGCCTGCGCGATCCTCCAGGAGCAGCTGGAGCCTCGCACAGACGCTAGTACGAGGATGCCGCTGGCCCCGTTCCAACCGAACCGGTTGGAATGGGGCAAGAAACCCACCCTTGCTTCTACTGTACATCACAGTGGAGTTGCCATGGTAACGGCTTCATGGTACTCCACAAGGGACTTCCCTCTGGTAAGGGGGGAAAATTCAACATTAGAAATTATGTTTGGTCTGGACATTTTCCCCCTATAAATAAATAAATACCTGGGCAATGCCGGGTTATCGGCTAGTATAACATAAATATATAAAATATGTCAGTCGGGTATTACTTATCAATAGGGATGACAAAGAGATTTGGCATATTAATCTGTAAATAATCTTATTAAGGAATATCGCTGAAATCAACAATAGCTGCTGTTTTTCTAAATAAAAGGAGGGGATCAGTTCTTGTGCAGTGCTTTGGTAGTCCATTTCATTAAATCTTGAAAATTCACGAACGCCCCGTGACAGTCCAAAACACTTAAAAGCAACAATATGCTTAATTGCTAAACATTTGAGAAACCCCAAATACCAAATACTGAATTTCAAATAGGTTGCAGGTGTTAATAAATAAACATGGATGCTTAATAAATAAATAAATATGAATAATAATAATTTTAAGCTAGAGGGGACAGTTTGGTGTGATGCTCAAGGCACCAGGCTAAAAACCAGGCGACCGTAAATTCTAGTCTTGCCCTTAGGCATGAAGCCAGCTGAGAGATCTTGGGCCAGGCATTTTCTCTCAGCCCTAGGCAAAGCAGTTCCAGAAAAACTTGGCCAAGGAAATTGCAGATTGATTCAAATCAACTCTAGCTCAAAGGCACGCACACATGCATGAATGCAGCAAGCTACAAAACTATTAAAGCTCAATGTATCGTATAAAGATACACTATATTTACACACCATGCAAATGGGACAATTAAAAGAAAACCTAAGGAGCAAGCAAAAAGACCAGTACACAGCCTCTCCAACAGCCAACACCCAGATAAGCAGGGATTAACACCAGACAATGAAGCAGAAACCAATACCCTAATCGAGGAACTACCAAAGGGGGAGGGAGGAAGTCACCGTGACCCGTCAAAACCGCGGTTGACAAAACCGCGCTCGACGAAAGCGCGTACCTGACGTCATCAGCAGCGCGACGAAAAAAATTAAAAAAATAAAAATAAAATTAAAATAAAATTAAAGCAAGCCGATTCACATAAAGGTAAGGGTTAGGTTTAGGGTTAGGGTTAGGGTTAGGTTAAGGGTTAGGGTTAGGTTTAGGGTTACGTTAAGCGTTAGGGTTAGGTTTAGCCTTAGGTTAAGGGTTACCGTTAGGTTTAGCGTTAGGTTAAGGGTTAGGTTTAGGGTTAGGTTTAGGGTTAGGTTAAGGGTTAGGTTTAGGGTTAGGTTTAGGGTTAGGTTTGGGGGGGTTAGGGTAAGGTTTTCGCTTTAATTTTAAATTTACCACTCACAGCGCGATGTTTTCGTCGCGCTGTGATGATGTCACGTACGTGCTTTTGTCGCGCGCGCTTTTATCCACCGCGGTTTTGTGGTGGAACCGGAAGTCACACTCCCACGGAACACTGGCCAAGCAAGCTACTGTATGCAACAAAGAGAAAGCCCCACACTCAATAGTACTGATGATGTTACCTAGCTGGGTATTGGAACGTCTGTAAGCAAACAAGCGAGTTCAGACAGCATAAGCAGGTTCTGACCAGTTCTGGAGAACCAGTAGCAGAAATTTTGAGTAGTTCGGAGAACTGGTAAATACCACCTCTGACTGGCCCCACCCCCATCTATTCTCTGCCTCCCGAGTCCCAGCTGATCGGGAGGAAATGGGGATTTTTCAGTAACCTTCCCCTGGATTGGGGAGGGAAAGGAGATTTTAAAGCATCCTTCCTGTCATGCCTGCAAGCCATCTTTCTTTGGACTTCAGGCCTGCCACACTTTCTACTGTCTATTCTCTATTGTGGGAAAATGGGAGGGCGGATTATACAGAGTTTGGGTGATATGTAGCCATAATAACATTCTTCTTAGAAAGCTAAGGTCATTTTTGTCTCTGCACCTAGCTGAAACTGGATGGGTGGAAACTGCCAGCATGGCAGTGAAAGATTGGACAGTGTGATGGACTTGTGGGTGTGGGGGCAGGATCTTGAATTTTCAACTGGGTGGGAAAACCGGGAAGCTTTCAGATTCGGGTTTTCCCAGATGTGCCAACATGGCTCTTTTAATAAATTGGAACTTTGAGGAATCCTTTGCCTTGGACTCTGATTTAATTTTGGATGGTATTTGGAACCCTGACACTTCCCGTGCCACGCCTACCAAGTCACACCCACCAAGCAATGCCACGCCCACCAAGCTACGCCCGCAGAACCGGTAGTAAAAAAATTTGAATCCCACCACTGGCACCAAGGACTCCACAGTTCAACCTTGAGCTATTCTCTTCTGTATCCTATAAGTGTCAATTGCCATTCCTTCCAACACGCCTTAGATGTAGTGCTTGTCATTTTTGTTAAAAGGACTGGAGGGCAATTTCATCTCTTGATTCATTCATTTTAGATTTATTAACTTTCTCAGGTCCTGCTAAAGGCAGATCTTTCATTTCTACCTATAGCAGTGTTTCTCAACCTTGGCAACTTTAAGTCCTGTGGACTTCAACTCCCAGAATCCCCCAGCTGGCTGGGGAATTCTGGGAGTTGAAGTCCACAGGCCTTAAAGTCGCCAAGGTTGAGAAACACTGACCTACAGCAACTCCACAAAGTATCCCCTTTTGTATCATTCAAATTTGTTCCACAAACTCCTATTCCTATAAAGACTTGAACATCTGGATTTACGTTCCAGAACCCTTTAATGTCCAATACATTTTTGACATGGCCCCTTCCAACTTTTCAGAGGGAGAGCATAAGGCTTTCATTTTCCTTCTTTGAAGAAGAAAGTTGCCACACAAGATTTTTGATCCCCAGCTTGTTTCCATTTTTCAGGCACTGCCAATCTCCCAGGAAAACTCTAGCATCGTGACAGTTTTAAAATTCAAATTTAGAAAGAAAAAGGCATCTATAAATAAAGAATTACTGTATTTTAAACTCTTGGAAAAGAAATAGGGTTTCCCCTAACATATTGGGTTATTTACAGGTAGCGGGGGTGGGCTTCAAAACTTTTTAGCAAGGAATTCTCTTCCTGGTTGCTGGGTGGGTGTGGCCATAGTGGGCATGGCCTAGTTGGCCTCCTGCACTATGGTGGGGGAAGGGGTATGTTTTTGCCCTCCCCGGGCTCCAGAGGTTTTCCTCGAGCCTCTGGGACGGCAAAAATGCCCCCCCCCCCAGGCTCCAGAGGCCCTTCCAAACTTCCAGTAGGCCCATTTGTCACCATCCCCGAGCTTCCGTTCATGCCCTGGACTTACTTGCATACAAAATGGGCCGCATGGGGACTCCTGGGAGAGGCGGGGTGGGGTGGGCGGGGCCAGCCAGGAGTAGGATTTAGGGGTTCTCCAAACTGCACAGAATCTTAGCTAGAGGCTCTCCCGAACCCCCTCCCAAGGTCCCTTCCAACTCTGTTATTCTAAGTTTCTAAGGCAGCGAATGTGTCCAACACACCTTCGTCCTCCTATTTTCCACATAACAACCACCCTGTGAGGTGGGTTGGGCTGAAACCGAGTGATTGACTGAAAGTTACTCAGCCGGCTTTCATGGCTAAGGCAGGACTTGAACTCATAGTCTCCTGCTTTCGAGCCTGATTCTTTCACCACTGGGCCAAACTGGCTCTCCCTTTCCCACATGTTTCTTTGCAAAAGAAACTTCTCAGCACCTACCAGTTATATTTACTGTTAACCTTTAGCTTAAAGCAGCTGGGCTTCTGCCTGTCAGCTCCCATAGATAAAATCTTCTAATAACACTGGCATTTTCTCACTGCTGGTAATCTTTCACCTTTCTGTCCAGGGTAGTCTGGAGGAGGAGGAAGGATGATTTGGAATGAATCTGGACAGACCAAATTCTCCAAGGGTGCCGGAAGCTGAATTCCTGCACACAAAAATATAGTTGTTGGCAGAAGCTGTCAGAGGTTAGCTGCCATTTCCTTCTGTGATGCTCCTTTGCCATGTTGCTATTTCATAAGGTAGCACCTGAGGCAGCATCTAACCAACTTCAAGGGATCTCAGGGCCTAAACAAGATTAACCCCTGTTAGGGCTTAGATCTTGGAATACCAAGTCTGATGGCTAGTGTTGTGGCCTTCCAGCAGCCAGTGGACTGGGTGACAAACTTGGACAGAGGTGGCGCAGTGGGTAGAGTGCAGTACTGCAGGCCACTTCAGCTGACTGCTAGTTCAGCAGTTCAGCGGTTCAAATGTCACTGGCTCAGGGTTGACTCAGCCTTCCATCCTTCCGAGGTGGGTGAAATGAGGACCCAGACTGTGGGGGTGATATGCTGACTCTGTAAACCGCTTAGAGAGGCCCTATGAAGCGGTATATAAGTCTAACTGCTATTGCTATTGCTATTGGACAGTGAGGAGGTTGGGGAGTAACATGTTTCAGTCCTGGAGTCTGGGGAAGGCTCTGATGAGGGCTCTGCATCGGAGGCAGAGATGGGGCCTGGGCCGTCCGACAGTTATCAACTGCCTTCGGAGTCAGAGATCAGTGAAGCAGAAGAATAGTTGGAGCCTGTTCCCAATGTGTGCATGCACAGAGCTGCCAGGAGAAGGGAACAGCTAAGGAACAAGGGCCGACTCGGGAGTAAAGGCACAGATGGACGGTGAATGGCCCCTCCCGCAGGGAATAAAGAGGAGCGAAAAGGGAGGGGAGTTTGCAGGAGACGATTCATTTCATTAGCGGGAAGATTTGTTCGGGTCTCTCAGAGACTCCTTGCCGATTGTTTTCTTGTACAGCATTTGGAAGATATCAGGCTGGCAGCTCTCCAAGCCTGATAAGATCTGTGGTTGTAAAATTCACCCCTGAAAGACTGTTTGCGGGGACTTTGCTGGATGTGAATGAGAGGAATTCGCATTAGCTTAATAAAAAGGGGTTTTGTCGGGACAAGGAGTCTGCTTTGGGATTTTGTGAAGTCTAGGTCAGAACAGCTAGATTGGGAAGTCAAAAATCACCCTAGAACAGTGTTTCTCAACCTTGGCGACTTTAAGTCCTGTGGACTTCAACTCCCAGAATCCCCCAGCCAGTACAGCTGGCTGGGGGATTCTGGGAGTTGAAGTCCACAGGACTTAAAGTCGCCAAGGTTGAGAAACACTGCCCTAGAAGAAGGCACTGCAAACCACATCCTTCTGTGGGCAAGAAAATCCGTGGATCCGGCCCAGGCATTTGTTGATGTCAACTTGAAGGAGTCTTTATTCAATTCTGTTCACCTTCTAGCAGTCCATGACAGAATTCATATGATCAGTCTATCAGCTGTGGCGTCTTAATCCCATCACCCTGGACCCTTTTCTCATCCGGGGAGTCATAATATTCTGCCTTTTTAATATTTCCTACAATATTTCATTCTTCTAGGAGAGGGGTGGGTGCTAAGTTCTACACTTACAGCTCCGTTTTTGCAAGTTGGGCAGCCGTATAAATCCTACACATAACTCTTGATTCTTACGTCTCGCCTAACCTCTGAAGGCCTCTCACAAGGCCTCAACGTTGCCAACAGGCCTTCTCCTCCCCAACCATCTCGTTTAAAAATCCAGCAGGAGAGCTTCGTGGCTGAGAACTATTCAACCATTTTAAAACAAACCTTTTTGAACAAAGGGACAAAAGAAGGAACGAAGGGATGCTGAGACTATAGGAAAACATGGGAGAGAGTCTACCCTGGCATCTAAAAGCCAGCAAAAGAATCAAAACGATGAAGTGCCACAACCGAGGAGGAGAAATCTCTGCCAGAAGTCACAGGTCCATGACGACATTCAGCAAACTAAAGACATCAGAGGGAACCGATGTAGCCCAGTGGGTAACCTGTCAGATATTCCCGCATTTATAGTCTCTCCATTCTCCCTCTCCGCAGATGATTTTCTTCTTCATACACTGCCTGTCAATTTGCATAACTTGATTTTTTTTACGGAGAAATGGCTGGATGAACAAAATTAGATTAGCGGTAGAGAAGCGGCTGATGGATCAATGCAGTTTCTTAGAGATTTCAGCACAGGCCCATACTTCTATACTTGTTGCTGCTCTGCTGATATCAGTTGGATTGCTTATTTTTTTTCAAAGAATTTTTCATATGTTTTATTCTCTTACATACCATTTTAAGTATACATTCACATAATTGTTATTCTTCTTTACATTTGTCATTCTTATACATTTATTATTTCATTTAATAAGTTCTAATGTACACTTTGGATTGCTTTATTTACCATCCCTTCCTCCTTTTGTAACACTTTCTTCCTTTCTTCCTTCCTTTCCTTTCCCTTTCTTTTCTCCCTCCCTCCCTTCTCTACTTTCTTCCTTCTTCCCTTACCTTTCTCCTACTCCTGCTATTCCTCTTCCCCTTCCTACCCTCTCTCCTTCTCTTTCTCTCCCTTCCATCCTCCTCTGCTTACCTCTTTCTTCTTTCCCCCATCTTCCTTTCATTCTCTCCTTCTCTCTCCCTTTCTTTTTCTATTATTGTTTGTGTATATTTCAAAACTCAGTTTATGTTTCCTTAGGATGGTATTTCCGCCACCTCAAATATAATTTAGTATCATTTCTTATTCCCTTACCTTCGCTAGTCTAGCCTAGTTATGTTTCCCCACCTTTTATATCTCGCTCTTGAATATATACTTATATATTTAATATTTTCTTTTCTGTTTTCCCCTTCTTCCCCCTGCCCCTTTCCATTTAATAATGCTTCGTCTGGGTACTTTATTTTCTCCCTACTTTCTTTTCTAACTTGCTTTCTCTAGCCAATCATAAAATCTTCTCCACGTCTTGAAGTACTCCGATTCCTTTTTATCCTTTATTTTCATTGTCAACCTATTCATCTCTGCACAATCTAATATCTTTTTTATTATCTCTTTGTCAGTTGGTAACAGTGGTGGGTTTCAACAAATTTTGGAACCTACTCTGTGGGTGTGGCCTCCTTTGTGGGAGTGGCTTGTCAGCCATGTGACCTTGTGGGAGTGGCTTGCCAGCCATGTGTTTTCTCTCTCTCTCGCTCTCTCTCGCTCTCTTTCCTTCCTTTTGCCTCTCTGTCTCTTTTTTCTTTTTTCTTTCATCCCTCTCTCAATCTTTTTCTTTCTTTTTTCTTTTATTTATTTATTTATTTCTTCCTTTCTTTCTCTTTCTCTCTCTCTCTCTGTGTCAGTCTGTCTGTCTGTCTCTGTGTGTGTGGAGGGGGCAGTGGTGGGTTTCAAAAAAATTTGGAACCTCTTCTGTAAGTGTGGCCTGCTTTCCGGGTCCACTGGTGGAACCTCTTCTAACCGGTTCGGTAGATTTGACGAACTGATTCTACCGAATAGGTGCGAACTGGTAGGAACCCACCTCTGGTTGGTAACTTATTTAATTTCCACTTTGGGGCAAATACAAATTGGATTGCTTATTAATGAATGTCCACTAAAAATGCAAAGAAATATAAACATAAACATTAATGTATTTGGGTGGAACCTGCTACTATCAGAGGGGGAGGGTTAGTATTTCACCCAGCAAAACATCTTATTAGTTGCCTCCTCAAAGCAGGAGGAAGCACCTATTACTCTTTCCCATTTAAAAAAAAATTAGAACAGGGTTCAGAAGCTTAGCAGTTGGATGGGTGACCACCAGGAACTTCCAAAGCTGTACATTAGACGAGGAAGTGCAGCAGCAAAACAATGGTGCACTGGAAGATCTGCAAAAAATATCATTTGCCTGCAAGCGACAACCAGCGGGACCATAAAATAGAGGAAGTCGTACAAAATGAAGAAGCTAAATCACCCTGGAACTTTAGAAGTCGAATAGGCACTTGCCACGTTGCACCCCCGACTTAACAACTGTCGATAAGAAAGACCAAAAAAAAAGGTCTGGATAGTGGATATAGCACTACCTGGAGATAGCAGAATAGAAGAAATGGAGACAATATCAAAATGCAAGGCTTGCAAATAGAAGTAGAAAGACTATGGCAAAAGCAAACAACGGTAATACCAATAATAATGAATACCTTGGGTGTAATCCCAAAACAATTGGAGTACCAACTGAACACCATCGGTATTGACAAATTCACCATCAGTCAGTTGCAAAAGGCAGCTTTACTCGGAACTGCTTACATCCTGCGACAATACCTCTAACACCATTAAACATCCACACCTGCCTATCCTAGGTCCTTGGGAAGAACAAACATGCCATATCCAGTCTGAACCTCTGGCTAACTGTGCATGAACCGTAACAATGACTTTAGACTTCAGACAGGCCCCTTCCACATAACACCCCAGACTTTTAACAACTGTCAATAAGAATGACAACAATGTCTGGATAGCAGGTGGGGAAGAACCTGGAGACAGCCAAAGAAAAGGGAAAAAACTGGAGAAGATACCAAAACACAAAAACCTGCAAATAGAAATAGAATGACTGTGGCAAAAGAAAGCAAAGGCAGTGCCAATAGTCATAGATGCCTTAGGTGCCGTCTCAAAACAACTGCAGCACTACTTCAACACCATCGGCATCAAAAAATTCCACCATCAGTCAATTGCAAAAGGCAGCTTTATCCAGAACTGCTTACATCCCGCGAAGACACCCTTAAACATCCACATCTGCCTATCTCAGGTCCTTGTGAAGGACCTGCAGTCTGAAGGAACTGAACTTTTTACTTATATTCCACATACATACATACATACATGCATGCATGCAAAAAAGAAAAAGATTATAGATTAAGCAATCCAGACGACACATTATCAAATCACGGGGAGGGAAAGGGAAAAATAGAAAAGCATTAAGATACAAATACACAGTTTAAAAGATGATACAAGTGGAATTATTACAGGGAAATAAAATGTGGAAGAGGGAAATTTATTTCTATGTAAATGTGAGACCAAGATCACTGGAATTTCACCCTGAAAATCCACCAGAGTGAAGAAGAAAATAAGCAAGGGCAACAATGGAAGGAGGGAGAAAGAGAAGGGAAAAGAAGAAAGGGTAAAGGAGAGGAATTAAGGGAGGGGTAGTAAGAGTAGGAGATAGGGTAAGAAGGAGAAGAAGAGAGGAGTGGGGGAGAGGGAGGGGAAGAAGAAAAGAGGAAGGAGAGGAGGAAAGAAGAAGGCAGAGAAGGGAGGTCGGGAAGAAAGAAGGAGTAGGGCTGTTGCAAAATAAGATAGATATATGGGGTGGAAAGAAATCGACCCCAATTATGCTTTTTATATTTTTAAACAGATTGCGATAAATGCTAGAAGATAACAGATAAATATTAAGAGTACTTGTGAGAAGGTATATTTGTAAATGTATATGGAAAGGAAAAAATAAAACTTTTTACAGGAAAAAAAAGAAGAAGGAACTGAACTTGACTCAGGCTAGAAAACCATACCTTTGTCTGCGTGGCCCTTAGTGAAAGATTCCTAGTTGCACTGCCGTCCTTCTAAGAATCCTTCCTTTCCTAAATCTCTCTTCCGGAAACTCAACACTGGCTCTCGCTCGTCTCTTGGGCTCCCCACAAGTCTGCCAACAGTTGGGATCCTTCCAGGCAATGGAGTGAGCCCTTTCAAACCGGACTGGTGGAAGCTGATAAGCATGAAACGATGAATTCAGCTTCTCCGGAAGCCGGGTTGGGTTTTCTGAATGATATGAGGCCAACTTCTGGCATGGCGATTTCTCAGCAAGGACTGTGCATGAAGCTCTGAGATAAGAGTAGAAGAAGATGTGCTTCGTATGGGGCATTGAAGGAATGTGTGGGGAAGCCCTTGTGAGCTCCATGGAATCCGATGGCTTTGATCCACATCACATTAAGCATTTTTGTTCTCCGCCTGACTCAGAAAGTTAGCCTACCAAACCTGGATGGCACTCCTTGCTTGCCATGGCATGGCAGCAGTGGATGCCAGTTAACATTCCTCTGAAGTAGAATAGAAAGCTTATATGGACAGATATATCAGTATCTATATATTAAAAAGTATACTGAAAAGCAGAGACATCACCCTGCCAACAAAAGGGCGTATAGTCAAGGCTGTGGTTTTCCCAGTTGCAATGGATGGCTGTGAAAGTTGGACCATAAGGAAGGCTGAGCGCCAAAGGATGGAGGCCTTTGAACTCTGGTGCTGGAGAAGACTCCTGCGAGTCTCATGGACTGCAAGGCGATCAAACCAGTCAGTCCTAGAGGAGATCAACCCTGACTGCTCCTTAGAAAGCCAAATCCTGAAGAGGAAACTCAAATACTTTGGCCACCTAATGAGAAGGAAGGATTCACTGGAGAAGAGCCTAATGCTGGGAAAGATGGAAGGCAAAAGAAGAAGGGGATGACAGAGAATGAGGTGGCTGGATGGAGTCATCGAAGCAGTAAGGCGTGAGCTTAAATGGACTCCAAAGATGGTAGAGGATAGGAAGGCCTGGAGGAATGTTGTCTATGGGGCTATTATAATCAACATAAATATTAGCATTCTCAAAATACTCTGTCTTTCGAATTATTAGGCTAATATACTCCATTGGTTATTTCATTGGATTCCTTATATTGATCCAAGGATCAGAAATAGTATTTGTTTCAGTGGTGGGATTATATATTTTTTACTACCAGTTCTATAGGCGTGGCTTGGTAGGAGTGGCATAGCTTGGTGGGCGTGGCAAGAGAAGGATTCTGCAAAATCCCCATTCCCTCCCAATCAGCTGGGACTCAGGAGGCAGAGAATAGATGGGGGCAGGGCCAGCTAAAGGTGGTATTTACCAGTTCTCCAAACCACTCAAAATTTCTGCTACCGGTTCTCCAGAACTGGTCAGAGCCTGCTGAATACCACCTCTGATTTGTTTGCAAATCTCAATAACATCAGTGGTAGATGGCTTCTATACTAGCAAAACCAGCCTATCTTGTGTATCCTTTTTCCAATTGTATTGAATCAAACTCCAAAGACTTGGCTGCCTATTTGGCTGCACCGAACCCCTTCTCAAATGATCAAAAAACTCAACCGTCTTTGAAAGCAAGCGCCCTCCTTCACAGCCTCTCTATTTACTGTTACGGTGGTTTAAAGTAGGTCAGTCTCCACTGCCCTAGAAATTCATGTAATCAACCGAGAGGAAAATAGCTGGAGATTTCATTGTGCAAACCGTGTGTGTGTGTGTGTGTGTGTGTGTGTCTGTGTCTGTGTCTGTGTCTGTGTTTGTGTCTGTGTGTGTGTTTAAATTGATGCAATGCACAAATGCTGGGCAATTTGTCAGCCTAGATTTGTTTTTAAACATCTGCATTATAGTCTTTGTGATGCCACCATAAGGAAAAGCTTAGATGGTTTTTCAAACAGGTTCTTCAAACCTAGAACGGAGGGGAAATTTGCTGCCAGTGAGAACAATTAACCAGTGGAAGGGGATTGCCTTCAGAAGTTGTGGGGGCTTCATCACTGGAGGAGTTTAAGAAGAGGTTGGACAGCTGGAATGGTATAAGGCAGGAGTGTCAAACTCGATTACATTAAGGGCCACATCAGGGTTGTGTTTGACCTCAGGGGGGTTTAGGGGGGCAGCTCTACATCACTCATGTCAGGGGGTCCTGTAGGGGCCAAGTGTTAAGGCACGACCCCTTAGACCCTTCCTCCCTCTCATTATAATCTCCTTCTTCCTTCCTTCCTTCTTTCCTTCCTTCTCTTCTTTTTCCTTCCCTCTTCCTTCTCTCTCCTTCTTCCTGCCCCTCTTTCCTTATTTTTCCTTCCTTGCTCTCTTCCCATCTTTCCTTATTATTATTTGTCTTTCCTCTTTCCCTTTCTCCTTTTCCCTTTCTCCTTTTAGAGCCGAGGTGGCGCAGTGGTTAAATGCAGCACTGCAGGCTACTTCAGCTGACTGCAGTTTGGCTGTTCAAATCTCACTGGCTCAGGGTTGACTCAGCCTTCCATCCTTCCGAGGTGGGTAAAATGAGGACCCGGATTGTTGGGGGCAATATGCTGACTCTGTAAATCGCTTAGAGAGGGCTGAAAGCCCTCTAACTGCTATTGCTATTGCTATTTTCTGTCCCTTCTTGGAGGTTCAACCTGAAAAAAGGGGAAACATTTCTCCTGCTGTTTTGTTTTGCTTTTAGTTCCTTTTGCTAGCCCTCTGCCAGCAAAAACAGAGCTTGGCGGGACCGCTGGAAGAGGCACCGCAGCCAGGGGTGAAATTTAGCCGGTTCTGACAAGTTCTGGAGAGCCAGTAGCGGAAATTTTGAGTAGTTCGGAGAAACGGCAAATACCACCTCTGGCTGGCCCCAGAGTGTGGTGGGAATGGAGATTTTGCAATAGCCTCCCCCTGCCACGCCCACCAAGCCACGCCCACAGAATCTGTAGTAAAAAAATCCAAATTTCACCACTGACCACGGCTTGGTCCATTGCTATTTGCAGGGGGGGCCCTGCGGGACAGATCTAAGCACCCTTGTGTTTGACAACCGTGATATAGGGTCTCCTACTTGAGCAGAGGGTCGGACTAGAGGACCTCCAAGGTCCCTTCCAGCTCAGTTAATCTGTATCCTGCAAAACTGAATTAGGATAGATCCTGCAACAATTATTAGCAATGGCAGTCAAGTAAGAGGCTTAGCATTCAGAAACATACAGGTTGAAAAGCAAATGATAGAGGAAAATTTCTCCTAGGGGGTCAGCATTTCTGAAAACCGCAACTCCAAGGAAACTCTGAGACAAAGATCCCATTTATTAGAGTAGATATACAGGCACGTGTTAAGATGGCGTCCAAAAGCTGACACTAGCTCCACTCTAGACTTTCCCATACATATCTAATAAAATGAAATTCAATGGTGAAAAGAGTAAGGTTCTACATTTAGGCAAGAAAAACGAAATGCACAGGTACAGTATAGGTGGTACCTTGCTCAACAGTAGTAACTGTGAGAGGGACCTTGGAGTCCTAGTGGACAACCATTTAAATAGGAGCCAGCCGTGTGCAGAAGCTGCCAAAAAGGCCAACACAGTTCTAGGCTGCATAAACAGAGGGATAGAATCAAGATCACGTGAAGTGTTAATGCCACTTTATAAGGCCTTGCTAAGGCCACACTTGGAATACGGCATTCAGTTTTAGTCACCACCAACTGGTGGGCTGACTCTACAGGTAATCCTCAACTTACGACAGTTCATTTACTGACCGTTCAAAGTTACAACAGTACTGAAAAAAATGACTTATGACCATTTTTCCACACTTACAACCGTTGCAGCATCCCCATGGTCACGTCATCAAAATTCAGAAAATTGGCAACTGGCTCACATTTATGACCACTGCTGTCTCCCAAGACCGTGTGATCACCTTCTGCGACCTTCTGACAAACAAAGTCAATGGGGAAGCCATGTCTGCTTAACAACTGCAATGATTCACTTAACAACTGTGGCAAGAAGGTCATAAAAAGGGGGCAGAACTCACATAACGAATGTCTCAGTTAGCAACATAAATTTTGGGCAAAATTATATACGTGCCTGGAAAAAGATGATACAACAACATATTGACTTCAAACCTGAAATATTTTTGCTGGGGATTTTACCAGGAAATTATAGTAAAGAAAATGTACATTTGATTATTCATGTTATAACAGCAGCTAGGGTTGTAATTGCACAAAATTGGAAAAGTGAAGCGATCCCTAAAGTGGAGAATGTGGTTAGGAAAATATTAGAATCTGCAGAAATGAACAGATTGACACTGGCTATCAAAGAGAAAGAAGAAGCTGATTATTATACCATTTGGGAATGTTTTGACCAGTGGTTAGAGAATAGACAGACAGAATTAATAGTAAAAGATGTTATCTAATGTATAGAAAATGTATTAATTGTTAATATGACTAATAGAATTGAATTGAATTGAATTTATTGCATTTATATGCCGCCCTTTTCCCCAAAGGGGACTCAGGGCAGCTCACAATCCAAGTCAGGGAGGGGGTACAGATAAGGGATAAAAAAAGACGAACAGAACAATACACAATTTAAAAGCACACAACAACCATACCATTCGAAGGGGGGGGGGGCAAAAGCTCTTTAGCCCCAGGCCTGTCGGAACAGCCAGGTTTTAAGGGCTTTGCGGAAGGCCTGGAGGGTGGTGAGGGTTCGAATCTCCACGGGGAGCTCGTTCCAGAGGGTCGGAGCAGCCACAGAGAAGGCCCTCCTCCGGGTGGTTGCCAGACGGCATTGGCCGGCGGATGGAATTCGGAGGAGGCCTAATCTGTGGGATCTAATCGGTCTATTGGAGGTAATTGGCAGCAGGCGGTCTCTCAATACCCAGGTCCAATACCATGAAGGGCTTTATAAGTGACGACTAGCGCCTTGAAGCGTATCCGAAGACCGATAGGCAGCCAGTGCAGCTCGCGGAGGATAGGTGCTACGTGGGTGAACCGAGGTGCACCCACGATCGCTCGCGCGGCTGCATTCTGGACAAGCTGAAGTCTCCGAATGCTCTTCAAGGGCTGCCCCATTAACTTTATTTAGAGTTAAATAAATCACAATGGGATTGTTATTAGATACTTAAGGTTTTGGAAATGAAGCCAAGATGAGATTAAATAATGAATAAGATTGTATTTATATTTTAAGGTTGGCAAAAAATATTGGTGCCCAGACGACACATTGCTTACTGGAAAATGGATTGTTTATATAAAAATAAAATAAAATTGCATATAAAAAAGCAGCATAAATTTTGGGCTCAATGGCATTCGTAAATCGAGGACTATCTGTAGCTGCTTCCCCACTTGCCAGCTAAAGCGTGACCAATGACAGAAAGTGAAACAAAAATTGGTTTCCTTCAAATCAAATGAGGTCGTTGTGCTGTTTTCAGAACACCAATTGTTCCCATTGCCAAAAGATACAATACTATCTTCAGTGGCTGGGTCAGCAGATCATGAACTCTCCATGATTCTGTTCCAGCGAAAGATAAAAGCTGAGTTTCAAACAAGCCTTGATCCCTTGAAGAGGTGAAGCAGGCCATCGCTTTGATTGACAGGCCCAGCAGAGGGCCAGTTTAGGATCCTTTGTTCTGTCAATTCCAGATTTCACAACATCCACCAAAGTACAGGTAGTCCTCGACTTGCAACAATTCATTTAGTGACTGTTTGAAGTTTCCAGGCCACTGAAAAAAGTGACTTTTGACCAGTGATGGGATTCAAAAGATTTTACTACCGGTTCTATGGGTGTGGCTTGGTGGGCGTGGCAGGGGAAGGATACTGTAAAATCCCCATTCCCTCCCCACTCCAGGGGAAGAGTACTGTAAAATCTCCATTCCCTCCCCACTCCAGGGGAAGGATACTGCAAAATCTCCATTCCCTCCCCACTCCAGGGGAAGGATATTGTAAAATCTCCATTCCCTCCCCACTCCAGGGGAAGGATACTGCAAAATCTCCATTCCCTCCCGACTCCAGGGGAAGGATATTGCAAAATCTCCATTCCCTCCCCAGTCCAGGGGAAGGATATTGCAAAATCTCCATTCCCTCCCCACTCCAGGGGAAGGATACTGCAAAATCTCCATTCCCTCCCCACTCCAGGGGAAGGATACTGTAAAATCCCCATTCCCTCCCCACTCCAGGGGAAGGATACTGTAAAATCTCCATTTCCCCCCCTCCAGGGGAAGGATACTGCAAAATCTCCATTCCCTCCCCACTCCAGGAGAAGGATACTGCAAAATCTCCATTCCCTCCCCACTCCAGGGGAAGGATACTGTAAAATCTCCATTCCCTCCCCACTCCAGGGGAAGGATACTGTAAAATCCCCATTCCCTCCCCCCTCCATGGGAAGGATACTGCAAAATCTCCATTCCCTCCCCACTCCAGGGGAAGGATACTGTAAAATCTCCATCCCCCCCCCCTCCAGGGGAAGGTTACTGCAAAATCCCCATTCCCTCCCAATCAGCTGGGATTTAGGAGGCAGAGAATAGATGGGACGGGGCCAGTCAGAAATGGTACTTGCCAGTTCTCCAAACTACTCAAAATTTCCGCTACCAGTTCTCCAGAACTGTTCAGAACCTGCTGAATGTCACCTCTGCCTATGACTCTATTTCAAACTTACAATTGTTTCAGCATCCCCATGGTCACATGATCAAAATTTAGATGCTTGGCAACTGACCTCTATTTATGACGGTCGTGGTGTCCTGGACTTCGTGTGATCCCCTTTTGAGACCTTCTGACAAGCAAAGTCAATGGGGAAGCCAGATTCACTTGACAAACCATGTTACTAATTTAACAATTGCAGGGATTCACTTAACAGCTGTGGCAAGAAAGGTTGCAAAATGGGAGGAAAGTCACTTAACCACAGATATTTTGGGCTCAATGGTGGTCGTATGTCAAGGACTACCTGTATAAGACTCAGAGGTGATATTCAGCAGGTTCTGACCAGTTCTAGAGAGTAGTAGAAATTTTAAGTAGTTTGGAGAACTGGTGAATACCACCTCTGATTGGCCCCACCCCCATCTATTCTCTGCCTCCCGAGTCCCACGTGATTGGGAGGGAATGGGGATTTTGCAGTATCCTTCCCCTTCCACACCCACCAAGCCACATCACGCCCACCAAGCCATGCCCATAGAACCGGTAGTAAAAATATTTTAATCCCACCACTGAAACAAATACTATTTCTGATGCTTAGACTAATGTAATGAATCCAACGAAATAACCAAAGACAAAGCAGAGTATTTGGAGAATGCTAATATTTCTGCTAATTATAATAGAACCAACCCCTCACTTCAATGTCTTTCTGTCTTAAGTAAAACATTCATGAGTATTCCCCTCTTTGCTTCTTATTCCCCAGTCTTCACCCCTTTTCTTCAAGTTTTATCTTTTCATCTTCTTCTTCCTGAACATTATGGGTTCCCGGCTGAAAATGGTTCAAGCCTTTAATTTTAAGAATTATTTTTCATTTGTACACTCCATAAAGGTCCAATCAACCATATTTTAATCGAGAGACAAGTTACACAGACAGACACCTACTTCTAGTGGTGGTTTTACATCAGCTTTTATGTTCCCAGAGCACCGACTAGTGGTAAAAGTCTTTACTATGTGAATGGAAAAACAGGGCCAAGCAGAGATTTGATTTGAAGGAGATTCTAAGCTGGTTTACAGGTAACCCTCCACTTAGGACCACAATTAACAGAATAACAGTATTGGAAGGGACCTTGGAGGTCTTCTAGCCCAACCCCTGCTCAACCAGGACAGTCTATATCATTTTAGACAAATGGTTGTCCAATCTCTTCTTTAAGACCAACACTGTTAGAGCATTCACAACCACTGGAAGCAAATCATTCCACTGATTAATTGTTCTAACTGCCAGGAAATTTCTCCTTAGTTCTAGGTTGCTTCTCTGCTTGATTAATTTCCACCCATTGCATCTTGTTCTGCCCTCAGGTGCTTTGGAGAATAGTTTTGCTCCCTCTTCCTTGTGGAAACTCCTGAGATATTGGACCACTGAGCACACAATTTGAGCCCAACTGAACCCAAAATTTCTGCTGCCAAGTGAGACAGTTGTTAAGTGAGATTTATCCCATTTTGGTGACCCACCCAGATTAGATACCTGTAACCTTGTTTATCAGGTTTCCAACTTCAATCAAATTGTCTAACAGCATTGAATGCCTCCCAAATTATGGGTACAAACTGATTTAGAACAGGATAAAATTGACGTTTCAAATTCAAATCAGTGATTTGTATCAGACCAGAGCTGGCTGGTACAACCAGAGCTGGAAGCATCATTTAACTTCAATAATTTGGTAAGAAATAATGGCATAGGGTGGAAGTGGTGGCTCAGTGGCTAAGACACTGAGCTTGTCAATCAGAAAGGTCAGCATTTCGGCGGTTTGAATCCCTAGCGCCACGTAATGAAGTGAGCTCCTGTTACTTGTCCCAGCTTCTGCCAACCTTGCAGTTCGAAAGCAGGTAAAAATGCAAGTAGAAAAATAGGAACCACCTTTGGTGGGAAGATAGTAGCATTCCGTGCGCCTTCGGCGTTTAGTCATGCCGGCCACATGACCACGGAGATGTCTTCGGACAGCACTGGCTCTTCGGCTTTGGAACGGAGATGAGCATTGCCCCCTAGAGTCGGGAACGACTAGCACATATGTGCGAGGGGAACCTTTATCTTAATGGCGTTATAATCAGAATAGTCTCATCAAAAGAACTGAACATTAGCAATTTACCACAGAACTCAACAAGAGAGAGACAGAGAAAGATTTATACTTTAAGACTTGCAAGCTTCTGTTAACGTAACCTTAGAATAAAACAGAATTAGCACATCAGGTCATGTTTCCTGTCTGGTCTCCCAGGGATAGCTGACAACTCCTGACCTTTTGTGAGCTCACTGAAATACGCTTATTACAACAGGCCACAGAATGCTATAGCTATACTCTTTGGTGAAAAATGAATTTTAATTACCAGTTCCTTAACTGTAGTATTCCTGGATATTTTTACTTTTTCCCCCTCTCTCTTTTTCTCCTAGTGATTTGGCCTATTATTTCTCTTGTTATGTTGAATTTTGTCTTTAACCCACATTTTACAAAGAATGGGAGATTTTCCTCAGGCATAATTAGCTTTAATTGGAGCAGAGCTAATCCTTGTAAATGAATGAAAGAATAAATAATTTAATGTCATTTCAGTGGAGCTGAGATTCATGGATACATGTCATTAACACAGCACATGATAGTTTTTAGTATTAGAACAGAACAGAGGAATGGAATGAAATGGAATGGAATAGAAAATATGTAATGTAATGTAATGTAATGTAATGTAATGGAATGGAATGGAATGGAATAGAATAGAATAGAATAGAATAGAATAGAATAGAATAGAATAGAATAGAATAGAATAGAAAATATGGAATGGAAAGTAGAATGGAATAGAATAGAATAGAATAGAATAGAATAGAATAGAATAGAATAGAATAGAATAGAATAGAATAGAAAATATGGAATGGAAAGTAGAATGGAATGGAATAGAATAGAATGGAATAGAATAGAATAGAAAATACGGAATGGAAAGTAGAATAGAATGGAATGGGATGGGATGGGATAGGATAGGATAGGATAGGATAGAATAGAATAGAATAGAATAGAATAGAATAGAATAGAATAGAATAGAAAATACGGAATGGAAAATAGAATGGAATGGGATGGGATAGGATAGAATAGAAAATACGGAATGGAGAATAGAATGGAATGGGGGTAGGATAGGATAGGATAGGATAGAAAATACGGAATGGAAAGTAGAATAGAATGGAATGGGATGGGATAGGATAGGATAGGATACAATAAAAAATACGGAATGGAAAATAGAATAGAATGGAATGGGATAGGATAGGATAGAATAGAAAAGAAAATACGGAATGGAAAGTAGAATAGAATGGAATAGGATAGGATAGGATAGACTAGAATAGAATGGAAAATAGAATAGAATGGAAAATAGAATAGAATGGAATGGAATAGAATGGGATGGAATGGAACAGAACGGAACAGGATAGAATAGAATGTAGAATAGGAGAGGAGAGGAGAGAATACGACACGACACAACATAACAGGATAGAATAGAATTCTTTAGTGTATGATTGGACACAAAAGGAATTTGTCTCTGGTGCACAAGCGCTCAGCATACATTCAAAAAACAAAGTGATAGGTTATAGGTCATAAATCATAGTTACAATCATTAATCATACAAACAAGTGATACAATCATTAATCATACAAACAAGTGATACATCATAACTTAAATAAAAATAAATAAAAATGTAAATGTTCCTTTGTTCAAAATCTTAAATCTCTGAACGTTCTTCATCGATTGCTTTGAAATTTTGACACAACGTTGCATTCGAATACGTGTATGTTTTTATATACCTATATTATATAGATGTCATACCTGTGGCAGGTAAAAACATGCTTTTTTTGAAAACCAGCGCCATCTGTTGGATGTAAAAGCAACACACGCTATACTAAATATTTCATTATTCCATTTCAATGTTTCCGATTGCATTGTTATATTGAATTCTCATAGATTTTGATTTATTTTCATTTTGATTTAATTATTTTGTGTGACATTGCATTGGAATTGAGCTGTGTCGTTTACCATAGCGTTCATTCCGTGAGTATAGTATATTCGGAACAGTTCAGCCTCTCTCCAGCTTCATCCCGACAGTCCCTTTATATGTGTGGCTGGGCTGCGGCCGCACTCTTTCACCTTTCTGCCCCTCCTTCGGCCATTTCCGCCAAGGGGAGCTGAAGCCCTTTGGCCTCCCCCCCTCTCCCCTCCCCTCCCGCTGGGCCTTTGCTGTCTGCGGTGGGGCGGCGCCTGCGCCATCCCTCAGCTGCCTCCCCCTGCCCTTAAGCCAGCCTCCCCCCACCCAGCCCAGCGGAGCGCCAGAGGAGGTGGAGGCGGAGCATCTCCTCAGCCCAGCCGGCCACTCACGCTCTTCACCCGCCCCCTCACAGCGAGCCAGCTATGGCCTCGCCAAGGCGGCTCTGACGGGGGTGGTGGCGGTGTCAGCCTGAGGTGCAGCAGAGCTGGGGTGGCTGACGGGTACCCTGTGAGGCGGCGGCTGCAGCGGCATCTCTGGATGGGGCTGTGACCGGCGGGGGCTGCCTCGCGTCCATGGCACTAGGGGCAGCTCCTTCCTCCTCCTCCTCCTCCTCCTCCACCTCCTCCTCCTGATCCTCAGGGGATGCCGGACGCCTCCTCTTGCCACCGCTGTTGAGGGAAGCCGGATCGGAGGCAGTGGCCGCCTCCTCCTCTCCTCCTCAGCCCACCCAGATGGTGGCATTGGGCCTTCCTCCTGCCAGCCCCAATGCAGCAGCCGCTGCTGCAGCAGTAGCCACAGCATGACTCAGCAGCAGAGGCGCAGGAGAGGAAGAACATGGCGCAGCCTGCGATGCTGCCTTGGCAGGCCAGCAGTAGCAGCAGCAGCAGCAGCAGCTTGGAGGACTTCCCACCTGGTCTGCTGGCCCAGCCGCCACCGCCTCCCCAGGCCTCCGCCGCCACCTCTGTCTCGGTCTCCTCCTGCCCTCCCAGAGCGCCTCCACCGCAGAGTCTGGCGTTGCTCTCGCAGGGAGGAGGAGGCGTCAGGGGTCCGGCGGGTGCCCAGTTAAAGAAGAAGAGTGGCTTCCAGATCACCAGCGTGACCCTGGGGCAGATCTCGTCCAGCCTCAGCTCCAACAACAGCATCGCCAAAGACACGGAGAGCTACGACGACCTGGACGAGTTGCACACTGAGGACTTCTCCTCCTCCGAGATCCTGGACGTCTTGCTCTCCCGGGCCACCGACTTGGGGGAGCCCGAGCGCAGCTCCTCCAAGGAGACGCTCAACAACTTCCACGAGGCCAACAGCCCCGGGGCCGTCTCCCCCAACCAGCCTTGTCCAGCCCAGCAGCCCCGAGGCAGTGCTCACCCGCCGCCCCACTATGCCCACGGGGGACACCCCCAGCCTCCCTCCCATGTAAAGCACTATGAAGCAGTGTATAAGTCTAAGTGCTATTGCTATTGCAGGCAAACTCTGCCCACTGCCAGAGGTTCGATCCTGACCAGCTCAAGATTGTCTCAGCCTTCCAAGGTGGGTAAAATGATAACCCAATTTGTTGGGGGCCATATGCTGACTCTATAAACCACTTAGAGAGGGCTATTAAAGCGCTATCAACCGGTATATGTCTACGTTCTATTGCTATTTTTCACACTTACAACCATTGCAGCATCCCCAAGGTCACATGATCAAAATTCAAAGGCTTGGCAACTGACTCACATTTATGATGGTTGCAGTGTCATAAATAAGTTGCATGGGCTCATGTGATCCCCTTGTACAACCTTCGTACAAACAAAGTCAGTGGGGAAGCCAGATTCACTTAACAATTGGGTGACTAACTTAACAATTGCAGTGATTCGCTTAACAACTCTGGCAAGAAAGGTTGTAAAACAAATGACTCACTTAGCAGCAGAAATGTTGGCCTCAATTATGGTCATAAGCTGAACTGTACTCCTTGCCAAATAGAAAAACCTATTCTGAGATTATAGAGAAATAAGTTTATACCAGAGGTGGGTTTCAGCCAGTACGCACCGGTACAGGCGTACCGATTGGTGAAATTTAGCATGTCTCTTAGTACCCGTTCTTCTGGAGGCCCAGTAACAGAACTCTCCCTCCTCTGGCTTCAGTGCTGCTCTGAGCTCCTGAAAAGCCTCCCTCTGCCCCCTTCCTCCTCTTTCACAAGCCGCTTGAAAATGGAGCTCTTCTCAAAGAGAAGAAAGAAAGGGAACTTATTACCACAATTGAGCTCAAAATTTTGGTTGCTAAGCAAGTGCGCTGTCAAGTGAGTTTCACCACATTTCCCAAGTTGGCCACACCCACCTGGTCACACGACCACAAAGCCACTCCCACCCAGTCACATGACTGCCAAGCCACTCCCACAAAACAGTCCGTACCTACAGAATAGGTTCTTAAAAATCGTGACCCGTCAAAAGCGCATTCCACAAAAGCGCGGTCGACGAAATCGCGTATGTGACGTCATCACAACGCGACGAAAAAGATCGAAAAATTGAAATAAAAATTAAATTACAGCAAGCCGATTCACATAAAGGTAAGGGTTAGGTTAAGGGTTAGGGTTAGGGTTAGGTTAAGGGTTAGGGTTAGGGTTAGAGCGTTAGCGTTATGTTTAGCGTTAAGTTAAGGGTTAGCGTTAGGTTTTTCGTTACGTTAAGGGTTAGGTTTAGGGTTAGGTTTAGGGTTAGGTTAAGGGTTAGGCTTAGGGTTAGGTTTAGGGTTAGGTTTGGGGGGGTTAGGGGAACGTTTTAGCTTTATTTTTACATTTTTCGATCTTTTTCGTTGCGCTGTGATGACGTCACATACGCGCTTTCGTCGACCGCGATTTTGTCGTCCGCGGTTTTGTGGTAGAACCCTAAAAAATATTGAAACCCACCACTGGTTCATACACTTTCCTAGCATATGACTAGATCCCACAGATTAGGCCTCCTCCGAATTCCATCCGCCGGCCAGTGCCGACTGGCGACTGGCGACTACCCGGAGGAGAGCCTTCTCTGTGGCTGCTCCGACCCTCTGGAATGAACTCCCCGTGGAGATTCGAACCCTCACCACCCTCCAGGCCTTCCGCAAAGCCGTTAAAACCTGGCTGTTCCGACAGGCCTGGGGCTAAAGAGCTGTTGCCCCCGTCTCGAATGGTATGGCTGTTGTGTGTTTTTAAATTATGTATTGTTATGTTTCGTCTTTTATTTTTTGTCTGTACCCCCCTTCCCTGATTTGAATTGTGAGCCGCCCTGAGTCCCCTTCGGGGGAAAAGGGCAGCATACAAAATATAATAAAATCAAATCAATCAAATATGACATAAAAAAGGATATAGATGGAGTTTATTTCTTTTTTGCTTGCAGTTCTCTGTGTAAAGGTGTGTATGAGGTCAAACACATTGGTGCACCCTCTGCCAATGAACTTTTAAAAATGATAGTCTAGCACTTTTGATCTCATTGGGGAAAAAATTGAACAGTAGAATTATATGGATTGAAGAACTAGAAAGAACATGAATAGAAATACCCTAAAAGTATAAATGATTGTGATTGATACTAAAAATGTATAAAGAGATATTGAAAAATGGAAGAATGGAGGATGGAAGGTGGATTGAACTATGGAAATATGAACAACAAAATCGGTGGAAAACACGTCTCTGAATATTAAAGCGATATAAAAGGGGGGAAGTTAAAATAGGGATAGAAAATAGTGGGGGGAAATAATAATTATATATTAATATGTTAAGATATACAACAGGACAGAAAGATGGTTCAGAAAAGAAGGATGATAGTAAAAGACATGTATAGATAATATGAAACAATGGAAATGAAATGTAATGTTTAGGAATAATAAGACTATGTTGGTGTGTACTGAAATGTATTAATCAGTTGAACAGAAGTTGCCTCCAGAAGTTGTGAATTCCCCAACACTGGAAGTCTTTAAGAAGATGTTGGATAGCCATCTGTCTGGAACAGTATAGGGTTTCCTGCCTAGGCAGGGGGTTGGACTAGAAGACCTCCAAGGTCCCTTCCAACTCTGTTATTTTATTCTAATATGATTTGATTGCTTATTTGTACCCTATGACTATCATTAAGTACTGTATCTTATAATGAAAAGGAGGACCAGGGGAGACATGATCGCAGTCTTCCAATATCTCAGGGGTTGCCACAAAGAAGAGGGAGTCAAGCTATTCTTCAAGGCACCTGAGGGTAGAACAAGAAGCAATGGGTGGAAACTAATCAAGGAGAGAAGCAACTTAGAAGTAAGGAGAAATTTCCTGACAGTGAGAACAATTAATCAGTGGAACAGAAGTTGCCTCCAGAAGTTGTGAATGCCCCAACACTGGAAGTCTTTAAGAAAATGTTGGATACCCATTTGTCTGGAACGGTATCTAGGCTGGGGGTTGGACTAGAAGACCTCCAAGGTCCCTTCCAACTCTGCTATTGTATTTTATTGTATTGTATTGTATGTTACCCAGTTACCACACCATTCATGCAGTAATATGTATAAAGAATATAAAAAATAAAAATTTGATTGCAAAAAAAAAATTGAACCTACAGAGATTCTTACAATATGAAACTCATGTTTTTCCAAGTTCTGCAAAATGATTATGACAACAGTGCCCTCTTACGTTTTTTGAAGGTATCTAACAAGTTACAGACCGTAATAAAAGAAAGAACACGAGGAATGTTTTGGGACAACACAGACAAGTCCTTGACTTACAACCACCAGTGAGCTCAAAATTTCTGTTACTTAGCAAGACAGTTTATTGACTTTTGCTCCATTTTACGATTTATTGACTTTTGCCCCATTTTTCTTGCCATGGGTGTTAAGTAAATCCCTGCAACTAAGTACAGGTAGTCCTCAACCTACAACAGTTCATTTAGTGACCATTCAAAGTTACAACGGCACTGAAAAAAACGACCGATGACTGTTTTTTCACACTTATGACAGGGGCAGCATTCCCGCGGTCACGTGATCAAAATTCAGATGCTTGGCAACTGACTCACATTTATGACGGTTGCAGTGTCCGGGGGGGGGGGGGGGTCACGTGATAGTTTATAGTTTATAGTTTATTTATTTGTATGCCGCCCTTTTCCCTGGGGGGACTCAGGGCGGCTCACAATCAAAAGGAAGGGGGGGACAGACTTTTACATATAAGACAGTACATGATTAAAACGCAACATTCATACCATTCGGGTGGGTTACAATCTTTAGCCCCAGGCCTGACGGGATAGCCAGGTTCTAAGGGCTGTGCGGAAGGTCTGGAGGGTGGTGAGGGTACCTTCTGACAAGCGAAGTCAAGGGGGAAAGCCAGATTCACTTAACAACCGTGTTACTAACTTAACAGCTTCAGTGATTCACTTAACCAATGTGGCGGGAAAAATCGTAAAAAAGGGTCACTTAACAAATTTTTCATTTAACAACATAAATTTGGGATTCAATTGTGGTCGTCAGTGGAGAACTTCCTGTCTACGTAATCCTTGACTTACGACGATTTGTTTAGAGACTACTCGAGGTTACAGAGACACTAAAAAAGTGACTTATGACCATTTCTCACACTTCTGACTGTTGTGGCATTCCCACAGTCACATTATCAAAATTCAGGTACTTGACCACTGACTCATATTTCTGATGGTCGCAGTGTCCCGGGGTCATGTGATTCCCCTTTTGTGACCTAACTAGCAAAATCCATGGCAAAGCAGATTCACTTAACAACCATGTTACTGTTGTGGCCCGCCAGTGGAACTGGTGGCAGACTCAGACAGTGAGGAGGTTGGGGAGGAAGATGGGCCAGTCCTGGACTCTGGGGAAGGCTGTGATGAGGGCTCTGGGTCAGAGGCAGAGAGGAGGCCAGGGGCGTATGCCAGTTAGGCCCAGGGTAGCTGCAAGACCACCTACTGCCACCAGTAGCCTCCCACCGTCCAGTGCGATCCCACAGAGTTGGCCTCCTCAGGGTGCCGTCGGCCAGACAGTGTCAGCTAGCGACCCCCAGGGGGAGAGCCTTCTCTGTGGGAGCCTCTTCCCTCTGGAATGAGCTGCCCCCAGAGCTTCATATAATCCCCGACCTCCGGTCCTTCCGACACACCCTAAAGAGTTGGCTTTTCCAGCAAGCCGGCCTGGCCTGAACAGAATAAAATAAATGATTAATTTAATTGTTAATTTTAATCTTTAAAATTCTATTGTTAATATTAATTGGGTTTGTTTTTGGATACTTTATTTAATTTCCTCTTTAACTTTTGTCATATGTGTTTTTTTTAATGTTGTACGCCGCCTTGAGTCCTTTGGGAGAAGGGCGGCATATAAATCCAATAAACAAACAAGAAACAAACAAAGTTATCAGCTGCCATCTGAGTTGGAGATCAGTGGGGCAGAAGAACAGATGGAGCCTGTTCCCAGAGTTGCCCCGAGAAGGGAACCCGCTAAGAAACAAGGGTTGACTTGGGACTAAAGCCACAGGTGGCCCCTCCCATAGGGAATAAAAGAGGAGTTTGCAGGAGAGGAATTCACTTTAGACTAAATAAAAGGGGTTTTTATCAGGATGAGGAGTCAGCTTCGTGCTTTTGGGAAGACTAGGTCAGAACAGTTACTAATACTTACTAACTTAACAACTGCAGTTTTTCAACTTAACACGTGTGGGAAGAAAGGTGGTAAAATGGGGCAAAACTCACTTAACAATTGCCTTGCTTAGCAAAGGAAATTTTGAGCTCGGTTGTGGTCGTTATGTCGAGGACTACCCGTGCAACATGTTTGGGAGTTGGAGTTGAAGTTTTAAACCTCCCAGGGTGGAGAAACATTGTGTTAGGTGCACCTGTGCAACAGGTGTTTTTGTGGCCTTCCAAGTGCTCCGAATTAAACTTCTTCCATTCTGCCTCTCTAGGTGGATTTATTGGCACAAGGCAGGGGTGGGTTCCTGCCAGTTCTAACTCCTTTTATAGAAGAGGTTCCACAAATCTACAGTGCCGTTTAGAATCGGTTCCAGCTCCCTCCCCCACCCGTCCGCACATCATCAAGATGAAGAGCGAGAGGAGGAATTCTGGGAGTTGAAGTCCACAAGTCTTAAAGCTGTCAAGTTTGAACACCCCTGGGTTTTTTTTTCTAAAGGGTTAGGGGTGCAAGGGTCTTGTAACTTGGCACCTTTAAGACTTGTGTGCTTCAAAATGCCAGTTTCTGAGCCAACATTTTGGTTGCTAAGCAAGAGCGTTATTAAGTGAGTTTTACCATGTTTTACAAGTTGGCCATGCCCACTGTCACATGGCTAGCAAGCCACTCCCACCCAGTCACATGGCTGGTAAGCCACTCCCACAAAGCAGGCCACACCTACAGGAGAGGTTCCAAAAAAATTGAATCCCACCACTGGCACAAGGGTTTAGTAACTTCTAAGGACAAGGGCTGTCCTTGGAAAGAATAAAGGAAAGAAACAAAGGAGGAGAAAATACATCTTCCTTTGGATGGGGAATCTCTCTCATACCGCTTGGACAGTAACGTCGCTTGCTGACATTTTTAATGTAAAGCTAATACACTTCATTTCAGTTGGCTTGGCAATATCTTACTAACAGTTCTTCTTCAGGGAAAGTTTGGGTGCACCGATGAATGGAATGAACTTCTTTTCATACCCTAGAAATCAGAAGCTATTCTGCTCAATGCTGGGGAGGAATTTAAAACATTAAAAAAGTTCCTTTCTAGCTTTGAAGTCTGACAGTGCAGATGGTCATAAGGTGAAGTGTCCTCATAGTGAAGACGATCCATGTCTCTTAAAGACAGTCTTTCTTTTCTTTTTTTTCTCTTCTTTCTTCTCTTTTCTTTCTCTCTTCCCTCTTTCTTCTTTCTTTCTACTTTCTTTCTCTCCATTTTTCTTTTTTCTTTCTCATCTTACTTTTTCTCTTTTTTCCATTTCTATCTTCCCTTCCTTCTTACCATCTTTCTTTCTTTCCATCTTTTTCCTTCCTTCTTTCCTTCCCTCCTTCCTTCCTTTTTCTTTCTTTCCATTCCTTTCCTCCCCTTTCTTCCTTTCTTTCCATTTTTCTTTCTTTCCATCTTTCTTTCTTTCTTTTTTCTTTCTTTCTACCGCTCTCTCCTGAAGTCTGAACTTCCTACTTTCTAGATTACTCATTCATAACCCAGTACACAGACGAAAGAAGAATTGAGAAACAAACACCTCCTACCAGTTGAATTGCTTGTGGCAGTTCAGTTGGGTGGGGTCTGTGGTGGATGTGGTTAAAACCCAGCCCAAGTCAAAGGGTGGTCCTTTTAACACCATCTGAAGTGTGAAAGAGTGGTTTGTCTGTGTCTTCTTTGACAGTTTTATTTTATATGCATTCTTGCTGAAGCTCCACCATTTCCACTTCCCCTTGTTGTTCTCACGGTTTTGATGGTATTTTTACTCAGCAGAATCTTCAAGATTTTGAGTGGACATCTACATTTTTATTCAAAAAGAGACTCTTCCCGCAAATTCAGCAAGGCAAGTAAACAACATTTGGAGAAAATTAAAACATGATTATGAATTCTAATAAGAAAGTCTAATACAGCTCAAAACTAGGATCCAAAGCAGTGTTTCCCAACCTTGGCAAGTTTAAGATGGGGGGACTTCAATTCCCAGAATTCCCCAGCCAGCATGGGAGTTGAAGTCCCCCCACCTAAAAATTGCCAAGTTTGAGAAACACGGGTCTAGAAAGACGTAATTTTGCCACATTACAAAAAAGATGTTGAGACTTTGGGGAAAAAAGTGCATAGAAGAGCAAATAAGATGATTAAAGGCCTGGAGACTAAAACATACGATGACCAGTTGCAGGAACTGGGCATGGCTAGTCTAGCGAAGAGAAGATCTAGGGGAGACATGATAGCGATCTTCCAATATTTGAAGGGCTTCCACAAAGAAGAGGGGCTCAAATTATTTTCCAAACATGTTTTTTATATCGTGGCGACCAAAACCAGATGAAATATTCCAAGTGTGGTCTTACCAAGGTATTAAAGTATGAGCTCATAAAATATCATTGCTAACTTTCAGAGGAATTTGCAGTCAATGTAGATTTCACTTCTACAGCTTGAAGATGTATCACGTCACTCAGTTGTGGGTTGCCAATTTTTTTACTTCTGGTTCGGGCACGCTTGCGCGCACTCACACCCAACACTTCTATGCTTGCGCAGAAGCATCTAGGCAGATGGGCGGAGCCTCCTGCCACCACTACTACCGGTTCGTCCGATTTGGCCCGAACCGGGAGCAACCCACCTGTGATGTCACTACTGATCTTTCCACTGTGATTCCCAGCCTTGTACAAATTCCATCTACTGAAGTTTAAGTCTTGATATTAATTTATAGTTCCAGCAGAGGGCAGCACTAGCCAATCTTGGCTGAGATTTAAAAGATGAGAGTTGGATAATACTAATAAATATTAGGCGGGATACAGATAGTCCCCGACTTATGACCACAATTGAGCCCAAAATTTCCGCTCCTAACCAAGACAGTGGTTAACTGAGTTTCTCCCTGTTTTAACGACCTTTTGTGTTAAGTGAATCACTGCAGTTGTTAACTTAGTAATACAGTTGTTAAGCGATTCTGGCTTCCCCATTGACTTTGTTGTCAGAAGTTTGCAAAAGTTTGCAAAAGTTCACGACTCCAGAACACTGCAACTGCCCATAAATACCTGCAAAGCAAGGGTGGGATTGAAAAATTTTAGCAACCAGTTCTCTGCCCGGTTGCTGGGTGGGCATGGCCATGGGGGGCATGGCTTCTTCGGCCACCTCACGGCAGGGGGGAATTTTTGCCCTCCCCAGGCTCATTTCCTCAAGCCTCCAAGAGGGCTTGAAAACGGCCTCTCCTGGGCTAGGAGGCCCTCCAGAGGCCAGAAGTGGGCCCGTTTCTGGACTTCAAGAAACGTCTGGTCTGAAGTCAGAACTGAAGAAGCTTCTTGGATGAGAAGCAGGGGTGGGTTGCTAATCCCGTTCCAACCGGTTCGGTTGGAACGGGGCCGGCGGCGTCCTCGTGCATGCACGCAGTTCACGCATGCGTCTTAGCGCCTGCGCGATGCTCCAGCTGCTCGCAGAGACTCAGGCAGGCGCTGTATGTGCCATCCAGCTGCTCGCAGAGACTCGCACAGGCGCTGTATGTGCCATGCGCCTGCGTGGAAGCGCAGAAGCCTTCAAAGACCGGTAAGGAGCGCGGGCGGGCAGGTGGGCCCTTCGCCATTCCCGGAAGTTACTTACTTCCGGGTTCGCCGACCAACTGGTTCACGGGACTGCCGTGAACCGGTTGAAACCCACCCCTGATGAGAAGCAAAACGTCTTCAAGGTAAAATGAAGTCCAGTTGCCTTTTGAAAAAGCACCTTTGAGACAACCGTGACCTGGAGGACTGAGAATCAAGGTTGAGAAATACTGGTATATACTGATGCAGGACTTAAGTTCAGATAAAGCAAGGAAAAAGAGGGAAAGGCAGAACACGACTGACTTACAAGATGCAGGCTGCCAGTGAAACAGTGCCTTGTCAATTAACACCTCCAGGGTGTTGAAATTCCACTCTGTTTGTGTTGTGGCCAGACAGGAGCCGTTGGCCACCAGGTGGCGGCAGAGCATTGGATCAGAGGGCGTGTTCAGGGAAACACTTGGGAGTTGTTGCAGGATGCACCCTGTCGAAGGGTTACTCGACGGAAGAAACAACTGAGTACTTACAGGAGATGACTGTGAGCAGCTGTTGCTCATTGGGATCCTCTCCTGAGTATAAAGAGACTGCTGGTGCCACGCCCTGGTTGCAGAAGTCAACGTTACGTTCCCGTTCTAGTGATTGTTCTTGTTCGCGTTCACAAACCGAGAGAAGCCAACGTGGATAAGTGGGTTGAGATAAGAGAAGCCGGGTTTACATTGGGGTGTGAGTTATAGGACTTTCTGCTGGAGCTATTATCTTTGTTTATTTGGGCTTGCAGCCAACAAGAGCTTGGACTGATTAAAAGAAACCTTTTTAGTTACGTGGCTTTTGGCTTTCATTCCTGGACTGAGAAGGAGGGGTCAGAACAGTTTGTTATGGCCTTCAGAGTCAACCCGAAAGCTTTTGATACATGTAGCTTCCACAATATCTTCCTCAACTGATTGTAAAGTTCCTTGTTCTCAAAACAGCTACTGGTACTTAGTGGAGCTTTCAAAGTAGCTATTTTGGAAAGAAGAAACAGGTCTCACCTGATCATGTTGTTCAAATCCCACCTTCCAAAAACAGTCACATTAAAATCGGCTGTGGGACTCCCTGGGAGGTTGAAATATTGCAATATTACAGGGAGTTCTCAACTTAGGACCACAGTGGAGCCCCGTAATTTCTGTTGCCAGTTGTTAAGTCAACTTTGCCCCGTTTTTACGGCTTTTCTTGCCACAGTTGTTAAAGTGAATCACTGCCGTTGTGAAGTTAGTAACCCCAAGGGGGTTAAGTCAATCTGGCTTCCCCATTCATTTGGCTTGTCAGAAAGTCGCAAAAGGGATCACGTCGTCCTGGGACACTGCAACCGTCATAAATATGAGTCAGGTGCCAAGTGTGTGAATTTTTTAAAAAAATATATTTTTAGTGCTTACATATAAATATATTGAATACAGTGTAATTGTCCTGGCATTCCACTTGCCATTAAACAAAGGTAAAAACAAAGTAACATATATACCCATGATGGCAAACCTATGGCACGTGTGCCACAGGTGGCACACAGAGCCATATTTGCTGCCACACCAGCCATCAGCCATATGCATGCTGGCCAGCTGATTTTTCGCTGGGGGAGGCTGTTTTCACCCTCCCCTAGGCTTCAGGAAAGCTTCCGGAGCCTGGGGAGGGGTCATGCGCGCATGCGCAGGTGGGCAGGGATGATTGAATTGGTTTGGGCATGGTGCACATATAAGAAAAAGGTTCGCCATCACTGATATATACATATACATATACATATACATATACATATACATATACATATACATATACATATACATATACATATACATATACATATACATATACATATACATATACATATATTTAGTATTTTTTTAGGATTTTATTAGGATTTATAGGCCGCCCTTTTCCCTGAGGGGACTCGGGGCGGCTTACAACCATTACGAAGGGGGTGCAATTCAAAATAAACAATATGTGAGCAAAATAAAATAATAAAAACACAACTTGCATTCAACATTCAACACTCGGGTGGGGCAAATTAGAGGCTTATTCCCAGGCCTGTTGGGATAGCCAGGTCTTGAGGGCTGCGCGGAAGGCCTGGACGGTGGTGAGTGTGCGTATCTCGACGGGGAGATCGTTCCACAGGGTCGGAGCTGCAACAGAAAAGGCTCTCCTCCGTGTAGTCGCCAGTCGACATTGACTGGCGGATGGAATTCGGAGGAGGCCCAGTCTGTGCGATCTTATCGGTCGGAGGGAGGTAATCGGCAGAAGGCGGTCTCTCAAGTACTCAGATCCACTACCATGAAGGGCTTTAAAGATGGTCAACAGCACCCTGAAGCGCACCCGGAGATCAACAGGTAGCCAGTGCAGCTCGCGGAGGATGGGTGTTATGTGGGCGAACCGAGGTGCGCCCACTATCACTCGCGCGGCCGCATTCTGAACTAACTGCAGTCGCCGGATGCACTTCAGGGGCAGCCCCATGTAGAGCACATTGCAGTATTCCAGCCTAGAGATCACAAGGGCAAATGTACATATACATTTGTGTGTGTGTGTGTGTTTGTGTGTGCTATTTTAAGCAATGCTAATGTTGCACAGTAATTTCTGAGCATCATATTCTAGTATATCAACTTATCTATCATTCTAATACCTACATTCATTCTAATGCATACATAATGTCTCTTTCCACGTACCCCTAACCTGATTCTTTCGCATTCCAACTTCTACTTCATATTTCTAAGCATTGGCAGCATCTACCCCATGTGGCATAGTATTCTGTATCTCCTTGATCTTTTATTTTTAGCGTTAGTCTGTCCATTTCTGCACAGACTAGTATCTCCTTTATCGTCTCCTCTTCTGAAGGGGTGTTTTCGCTCTTCCACTGCTGCATATACACAATTCTTGCTGCGGTCAAGATGGGTAATATTAGGTATCTTGTCCCTTTATCATCACCATCTGATATAATGCCTAATAAAAATAATTCTGGCTTAAACTCTGTATGTTGTCCAGTCATTTTTTTCTAGCCACATATGAAATTGTATCCAAAATTTCCTTGCCTTTATACAGATCCACCATAGGTGGTAATATGTGCCAGGTATCTGTTTACATTTCTCAAGAATTGGGGACATATTGCTGAACATTTTGGCAAATCTTCCTGGGGGGCATTTGCGCAATGTTTCTCCTGCTGAAACCAGAAGGGCATTGCTGGCAGATGATGTCAGCTGCAGAGCATTTGAAGGCGCCTTTTGTGTAAAATTATTGAGGCTCCTGATGACGTTAGTATGGGGAAAAAGTAGAGCAATGAGCAATGTGCCAAGGCCTGTTGTAACCAGGAGTTGAGCTCAACTCAAGAAAGAATTTTATTTACAGTATCAGAGTAGAAGAAGCATTTGTGACAGTTGTACTGTCCGGGGGTCACGTGATCATCATTTATAACCTTCCCAGCTGACTTTCAACAAGCAAAGTCAATGCGGAAAGCCAGATTCACTTAACAACTGCATGATTCACTTAACAACTGAAATGATTCACTTAGCAACTGTAGCCAGAAAATTGCAAAACTCACTTAACAATTGGCTTGCTTAACAATGGAAATATTTTACCATTTTTATCATGTTAAGGTAAAGGTAAAGATGCCCCTTGCACATATGTGCTAGTCATTCCTGACTCTAGGGGGCGGTGCTCATCCCCTTTTCAAAGCCGAAGAGCCAGCTCTGTCCGAAGACATTTCCATGGTCATGTGTCCGGCATGACTAAACACTGAAGGCGCACGGAACACTGTTACTTTCACACCAAAGGTGGTCCCTATTTTTCTACTTTTCTACATGCTTTCAAACTGCTAGGTTGGCAGAAGCTGGGACAAATAACGGGAGCTCACTCCGTTACGCAGCGCTAGAGTTGAACAACATGATCAGGTGAGACCTATTTCTTCTTTCCAAAATAGCTACTTTGAAAGCTCCACTAAGTACCAGTAGCTGTTTTGAGAACAAGGAACTTTACAATCAGTTGAGGAAGATATTGTGGAAGCTACATGTATCAAAATCTTTCAGGTTGACTCTGAAGGCCATAACAAACTGGTCTGACCCCCCCCCCCCTTCTCCGTCCAGGAATGAAAGCCAAAAGCCACGTAACTAAAAAGGTTTCTTTTAATCAGTCCAAGCTCTTGTTGGCTGCAAGCCCAAATAAACAAAGATAATAGCTCCGGCAGAAAGCGCCGTTTTCTAACAAAAACGGAGGTTGGAATTTAAAAAGAATTCAAAGAGATAATAAAAATCTATACTGAAAATATTGGATGAACTAATTGTTTTATTATTTTACGATTAATATGGATTACTAGTAGGATTATTGCTATTGTTGCACCTTTACTTAAAATTAACTATGCCCGGACAATGCGCTGTTCAGATAGCCATGGTTTTTTATGTTTTTAATTAAAAAATGCACCAATAAAACATATATTTTTTTAAAAAACGGAAATAATGAACTCACTTGTGACTGTAAGTCGAGGACTACCTGTAGATAAATAAGATTTAATCAGAGCCAGTTTAGTCTATGGTTAAGGCAAGAGGCTAGAAATCACCAGGAGATTGTGAGTTCTAGTCCCACCTTAGGCATGAAAGCCGTCTGGCTACTAATTAGATTTGACTTATCTCACCCTCATTGCTTTTAATTAACTTCCTATGTTTTATGTACTATGGCTTATCTCAAAAGAGAATGCTGGAATGTGTAAGGAAAACTTCCCTTACACCAGTGGTGGGATTCAGCCAGTTCGCACCTATTCTGGAGAACCGGTTGTTAACTTTCTAAGCAGTTCGGAGAACCGGATGTTAAAAGAAATCTCATTTTGTTTTTCCCAACTTTACAGGGCTAATCCTGTAAGGAAGGCAGGAAGGAAACATTCTGGTGTTGCTTCTAGCCTAATCTTTATTGCCCTGCTTACAGAAACTGCCTCTCCAGTTAACCCTTATTACACTGTAACAGCTACGGCAAAACGCTCATCGACCTGAGTGACGTTGAGTTGGCCACATCCACCCAATCACATGACCACCGAGCCATGCCTACCCAGCTGGTCATTAGGGCAGAGAACTGGTTGTGAAATTATTTGAATCCCACCACTGCCTTACACATTGTCTCTTTTGAATTCTCCTTCAATGGAATGGAATGGAATGGAATGGAATGGAATGGAATAGAATAGAATAGAATAGAATAGAATAGAATAGAATAGAATAGAATAGAATAGTTGGCAGGGACCTTGGAGGTCTTCTAGTCCAACCTCCTGCTCAGGAAACTCAATACCAATTCAGATAAGTGGTTGTCCAATCACTTCTTGGACTAGGGGTGACATGATGACAGTGTTCCAATATCAGGGGCTGCCACAAAGAAAAGAGGGTCAGCCTAATCCTCAACGTACCTGAGGGTAGAACAAGAAGCAATGGATGGAAACTAACCAAGGCGAGAAGCCACATAGAACGAAGGAGAAATTTCCTGACAGTGAGAACAATTAATCAGTGGAACAACTTGCCTCCAGAAGTTGTGAGTGCTCCATCAGTTTTAAAGAAGAGTTTGGATAACCATTTGTCTGAAGTGGAGTAGGGTTTCCTGCTTAAGCAGGGGATTGGACTAGAAGACCTCCAAGGTCCCTTCCAACTCTGTTACTCTGTTAAAGAATTGGCTTTCAAAACTGCTCTCTAAGCAGAACAGAAGCTGGGTGGGAAATGATCTTTCTGAAATTATTTTGCAATGGAACCAAGATGGGGGAGAGGAGTGAACATCCTCATCCTCAGGAGAGCTCAAGCTACAGCAGAAAATTCTACCAGAAAAATATACTAAAGAAGACTCATATCTGATTGTACAAACAATAACAGCAGCTAGAATTGTATTTGCACAAAATTGGAAAGCAGACAAAATCCCATCAGAAGGAGAGATAATAAAGAAGATAATAGATTGTGCAGAAATGAATAGGTTGGCATTGAGAATAAAGGACAAAGAGGAATCAGTGGACTACAGGACATGGGGGGGGCATTTTATGATTGTCGTGAAAAAGATACAAATAGAAAGAGAAAGGAACAAAGGACAAAAGAAATAACTCACATTATTATGTCAGGGGGAGGGGAAATAAGGAAGTATGAAAATGTAAATATACAGGCGGAAAAATGATAGGAATTGACAAATGTTAAATAGCAATTATAAGAATGTATATTTAAGAATGAATTTGAAAAGAAAAATAAAAAACGTTTTTCAAAAAAAAAACCTACAGCCCCGCTCTGAGTGATGCAAGATCTGCCCCTTTTGTATTGATGCATTGTGACATCACAGGCCTGTCCAAAAGGGGCGGGGTTTGAACTGCAAGGGCGTGGCTTCTCTCATTCTTTTTCACGAAAGCATCTGGTCCGGCTGCCTCCCATTTCTCGCTGTACCATCTCACTCCAACCCATCTGCAGTTCTCCAGCGTTCCCAGAAAGCAGGTTTTTCTTCCCCCATGGAGGGGGCTTCTCCTAGGGGGGGAGTCTCATTAGGAACAAGCAACCAGAGAGGCCTCGTAGCGATGGAAAGAAATCTATTGGGAAAAGATCCATAACAGAAAGCAACGGCTACCCACCTTCCAAGTTATTAGAGAAAGTCCTGTAGTAAGTTAGCACCCACCCCTCTCCTAGAAAAATGAAATATTTTTAGGAAATATTGAAAGGGCAGAATATTTCCCCTAAAAGGGAGGCAGAAATTCACCACCACCACCCTTTATCAATGGGCCATTAAGACCTGGGCCAGTCTATTCTACATAGCAAAGATCTACCTCCGTCAGGCAGAGCCATAATAGGAATCCCAAAGCCCTTTCATTACATCATCACCCAGCAAGAATCAACCAAGCCTGGGACTCAGGACAGCCTACAGAGTTGCCCCTGCATGGCCCCATGGGAGTCTGACAACCAATCAGAATACAAGCTGAAATTCAAAACCCAAGAGAGGGCATAAAATTGAGGCACACTCAGCATCTCTTCCCTTTTTTTCCCCAGCATCTCAAAGCACGTGATCCTGTCCAACATCAATAAACCTTTTTTCCAAGCAACTTCCATGTGTCCAGTGTCTTTTTCCACACTTTGAACTGAACCCAGAAGGACATTTCTTCCAACAGACCCCTAGGAGAAATCTGAAGGGCATGTCTATGCACCGTGACAGCAATCCAAAAAAACAAAAAAGGTGACCTTTGAAGCAAACCGCCCCCGCGGTGCCCAGATGCACCACTCTACCCACTAGGCCTCTCCGCCTTGAAGATTGCATCTCTGGCTTTCTGCGCACTAGAAAGCCAAAACAGCTTGTTTTTTTTTAAGGCAAAACAGCATCCTTCATCCTGAATCTGGCCACAAGTGGATTTCACATAATTTTACCACCGGTTGCACCGAAACTGTGAGCGTGCAGCATACTCGCTTCGTAAGAGCGTCCACCTTGTGCTATGCACTTTGCTTGTGCGTGTGGCTTGCACGCATGCACGGGGCTTAGAAAACATTACTGCAGGCCACTTTAGCTGACTGTGATCTGCAGTTCAGCGGTTCAAATCTCACCGGCTCAAGGTCGACTCAGCCTTCCGAGGTGGGTGAAATGAGGACCTGGACTGTGGGGGCAAGTTGCTGACTCAATTTGCTAAAAAAAATTGTAAACCGCTTAGAGAGGGCTGAAAGCCCTATGAAGCGGTATATAAGTCTAATAAATAAATAAATAACATGGCTAAATAGCACGACATAGAGCCAAAGCGGGTGGGTGGGTAGGTCTCCATTAGCAGTTCGCCCGAACCAGTCCGAACCGGCTGAATACCACCACTGATCTAGCTCCTTCTAGCTAGGCAGGGTGAACCCTAACCTTGGTGGCCACAATGCAGAGCCATGGGCCTTCTGGCAGGAGTTTGGAGGTCTCTCATCCCATTTATTTGGAAGGGCACCAGGACAGGGGGAGGAGGAGGGAGAGAGCATGTCCCCCTGCCCTTTGCAACACAAGAACCACCACAAACTAAAGAAGAAAACACAACTTACCAGCCGTTCTTTTTCTGCATTTTGGAGTGGGGGGGTTGGGTGGGATGCAAAGGATTATCTCCTTGAACAAGATCTTGTGCTAGTTATAATGGCCAGGATAAGGAGTCTGTCGTTTGGAAGAAAACACCCGGACTGGCTTAACTGCCAATTTTTCAGGCAGGGCTATTTCTCGTCAGCCTCTTTGATCTCAAATACCCCCCCACCCCTCCTTTTTCGGTAATCTGTGCTCATTTTCTCTTAATTTCAAAACCCGCCACGGATACATTCGTGGTTGCCATAGGAACTAATGAAAAACAAATTAAAGTGTAAAAGAGAAGGGGGAAGCGGGGAGGAAAGCGGGGGGGGGGGGACAAGGCTCCCTGCTCACCTATGGAGAAGGAATCAAAACAAAAAGCAGACTGCAGAGGGAGGGACTCCCCCCCCCGCCGCCGCCACCACCCCGGAAGGGGAGGAACTACAACAACAATTATCCCCAGCCAAAGGAATTATCCTCAGCTCAGCACAGGCTGAAGAAGGCTGGCAGAAGGGATGGCGGGCTATGCAGCCCAGTTGTTGGGCCTAAAATCTAGCTGGTATTTTGCATTGTGCCCCATCAATGGTCCTGGTCACAGGAGGGGAAGGGAAGAGAATGTGGGGTTCTGTGGGGAGAGTTTTCTGCCTTTCCTTCAGGTATTCAAGACTCCGCTTTCCATGGGGGATTCTTTTACTTTTATCCTCATTACAACCCTGCGAGGTAGGTTGGGCTGGGAGTGGGGTGGGGGTGGGGGGCAGGCATTAGCCCCAAGTGAATTTCCATGGCTGAGGGTGAAGCTGCCACTTCCTGGTCCACCTACAAGGGTTCCCCAAAGTCGTATTTTATTTTATTTTTATCAAATTTATATCACCACCCATCTCACGGAGGGGATTCTGGGCAGCATACAATAAAGCAGGGGTCTCAAACTCAAGGCCCAGGGCCCAAATCTGGCCCGCGGGGTACTTAGATCTGGCCCACGGGGCCACCCTGGAAACAGCGAAGGACCCCGGCCCACAGTTTCTGCCAGCAAAAAACTGAGCTCGCCACATCCACCCTGACCACTCCCACTCCCCCCCCCCCCGAAGTCAAACTCAACCCTGATACAGCCCTCAATGAATTCGAGTTTGACACCCCTGCAATAAAGCATAAAACAACAGAATAAAACAACAATTAAAAATTAGGACTGTGAATCACATCCATTTTTAGGGCACTGAACCGATAGTAATACCAACAGGAACCCAGGACAGAATTTAAGTTAAGGTCAAGTTGCGTAATCTAGGTTTGTCTGTCAACCCATTGAGATCTAGACCTCCAGGTATTATCGGTACTACTGCTAAAGTAGATTGTTTGTCAAACATGTACAAGATAACAAGTATAGGTATCAACATAAACATGAACAAAGGAAGTAAATACAGATAAATGGGGACAAGGACAGTAGACACGCTGGTGCGCTTATGCATGCCCCCTTTAAGGACTTCTTAAGAATAGGGTGAGTTCCACAGTAGACAGTTTGAGGCTGTAACAACAGAGTCGGGTAGAGCATTCCAGGCGTTGACCACTCTGTTGCTGAAGTCGTATTTTGGAGCGGTTTACCTTGAGCTTGTATCTATTGTTTGCCCGTATATTATTGCAGTTGAAGCTGACGTAGTCATTGACAGGTAGGATGTCAACGACTACTTCAACTGTTAATTGTTGACAAGACAATTTTGTGTACTGTGCTTAGATCATGCCACAGGCAGCACAGTTCCAGATTGTCCAAGCCCAAAAATTTCGAGCCTGGTGGCATAGGGAATTCTATTGTGAGTAGAGGAGGGGAGTATTCTTCTCGTGAAATATCTCTGGACCCATTCAATCGTGTTAATGTCCGATATACAGTGTGGGTTCCAGGCGGACGAGCTGTATTCAAGAATTGGTCTGGCAAAGGTTTTGTATTGTAGATTAGATATAACGGCCGCAAATCTTTTGGGTACCAGGGACCAGTTCTGTGGAGAGGGGTTTTTCCGCGGACCTGAGAAGGCGTGGTTTCATGTGCTGCCTGCACTCCGTGGGTGGGGCTTCGCTTGTTTTTGCTACTCGGTTTCTGGCATGCCGCAGACCAGTGGCGGTGCACAGACCAGGGTTTGGGGACCCCTGGATTAGAAGATACAATACAATAGCAGAGTTGGAAGGGACCTTGGAGGTCTTCTAGTCCAACCCCCTGCCTAGGCAGGAAACCCTATGCCGTTTCAGACAAAAGGCTATCCAACATCTTCTTAAAGACTTCCAGTGTTGGAGCATTCACAACTTCTGGAGGCAAGCTGTTCCACTGATTAATTGATTAATCCTTGATTAGTTTTCACCCATTGCTTCTTGTCCTCCCCTCAGGTGCTTTGGAGAATAGTTTGACTCCCTCTTCTTTGTGGCAACCCCTGAGATATTGGAAGACTGCTATCATGTCTCCCCTTGTCCTTCTTTCTATTAAACTAGACATACCCAGTTCCTGCAACCGTTCTTCATATGTTTTAGCCTCCAGTCCCCTAATCATCTTTGTTGCTCTTCTCTGTACTTTTTCTAGAGTCTCCACATCTTTTCTACATCGTGGTGACCAAAACTGGATGCAGTATTCCCAGTGTGGCCTTACCAAGGCATTATAAAGTGGTATTAACACTTCATGTGATCTTGATTCTATCCCTCTGTTGATGCAGCCTAGAACTGTGTTGGCTTTTTTGGCAGCTGCTGCATGATGATTTTTAATGATGATTTTTAACATACATAATATATGGAAACAATCTTGAATTTAAAAAATTTCCTCCCACACTGTCAAAATCCCCCTTGCATCTTGAAAAAAACCACCTGGATTGATGAGCCCTGTGCGATACAGTCAAACGCTGTACCGAATTTGCACTGGCCACGGTAGATGTGCAGACACCCTCTGTAAGTGGGGTGAAATCCCATCACTGAATTGTGACTGAAGGGTGAAAAACAAACTATCCAAAATATAGTGTTAAAGTGCCAAAATAGAGCCTATAATGGAGACTTTTCAGATTTCCTGGATGTGACAAATGAAGCAAAAATTATACTTGTAATCTAGACATATATTTATGATTAGTTTTTATATTCGTGACCCGTCAAAACCGCGTTCCACAAAAGCGCGGTCGACGAAAGCACGTATGTGACGTCATCACAGCGCGACGAAAAAGATCAAAAAATTGAAATAAAAATTAAATTACAGCAAGCCGATTCACATAAAGGTAAGGGTTAGGTTTAGGTTTAGGGTTAGGGTTAGGTTAAGGGTTAGGGTTAGGTTTAGAGCGTTAGCGTTACGTTTAGCGTTAGGTTAAGGGTTACCGTTAGGTTTTTCGTTAGGTTAAGGGTTAGGTTTAGGGTTAGGTTTAGGGTTAGGGTTAGGTTAAGGGTTAGGTTTAGGGTTAGGTTTGGGGGGGTTAGGGTAAGGTTTTCGCTTTATTTTTACATTTTTCGATCTTTTTCATCGCGCTGTGATGACGTCACATACGCACTTTCGTCGACCGCGCTTTTGTCTACCGCGGTTTTGTGGTGGAACCTTTATATTGTATTATGTTTCTATCAAAATGTGATGTGAATGTGCCATACAATCAATCAATCAGTCAGTCAACAAATTTCAACCCACCCTGGGCTCTGAGTGGTAGCCAGTAATTGGATTATTAGGTAAAGGTAAACGTAAAGGTTCCCCTTGCACATATGTGCTAATCGTTCCCTAATCTAGGGGGTGGTGCTCATCTCTGTTTCAAAGCCGAAGAGCCAGCGCTGTCCGAAGACATCTCCGTGGTCATGTGGCTGGCATGACTAAACACGGAAGGGGCACGGAACGCTGTTACCTTCCCATCAAAGGTGGTTCCTATTTTTCTACTTGCATTTTTACATGCTTTCGAACTGCTAGGTTGGCAGAAGCTGGGACAAGTAACGGGAGTTCACTCCATTAAGTGGCATTAGGGATTCGAACCGCTGAACTGCCGACCTTTCTGATCAACAAGCTCGTCAGTGGCTCGTCTTAGCCACTGAGACACCACATCCCTTTTTGGATTATTGTAAAACAGTGGGGAGGTAAGGAGACAACATACGATCAAATATTGAATTAATAAAATGCCACGCATGGGCTTTCTTCTCCCAGGTTTAATATTTTCCCACTTCTGTCACATTGAACATGACAATTTGCTTTGAGTGTTGCAGACACAACACAGCTGAGATAGCACCCAGCTGATTTTGGCTGATCTCACAAGGCATTAATTACTGGCTTGTGTTTGGCTAGCCCTAGTTGTGAAGAAAGAACTGGCACTCTATCTCCCTGTTACTGTTGTTAATAAAACTGCCTGGATGTTACCAGGAAACAAACTCAAGATACGCCATTCTCTTTATCTCCAGTGCCCATAGAAGGCTTATTTATCAATTTTGGGCTTCCTCTGAAGAGTTTTCAGAGATTGGTACGATTAGAGGAACTGTTTCCGAGTTTACTGCTGTGATGGGAAGCTTTACCCACTAGTGCAGGGATGTCAAACTAGATTTCATTGATGGCCGCATCAGGGTTGTGTTTGAGCTTGGGGGGGGGGGGGGCTGGGCATGGGCAAGGCCAACACAACATCACTCATGTTGGAGGCGCCTGTAGCAGCCCAAGCACTGTGCCAGGAAAAACAGGCTCCCGAGCTCTGTTTTCGGCTGCGATGGTCTCCTGCCAGAGGTGGGTGGCTCCCAGTTTTACTACCGGTTCGCTTTGTGTGTGCTTCGCTGCCTGCGTGTGCGCAGTTCAATGTAAATGGTTCTTCGTGCATGCACGGAACAATTTACAGTGAGCTGCACATGCGTGCACAGTACTAAACAACATGCTGGCAATGGCAGTGGCGACCAGGGAACCGGTTCGGGGGTGCGGCCAGCCTGACTCGCTGCTGGCTCTGTGTCCCAGGCCAAAATACCACTACTGGTTCAGCTGAACAGGGCTGAACCGGCTGAATCGGGAGCAACCCACCTCTGCTCCTGCAACCCTCTGCCAGACAAACCAGAGCTCGGGAAAGCTGCATGCATGCAGCCCTCCCGAGCTCCATTTTTGCTGGCAGAGACACCACTGGCTGGTCCTTCACTCTTTTCAGGGCAACCCCGTGGCTCAGATCTAAGTATCCCGTGGGCTGGATCCGGGCCCCAGGCCTTGCGTTTGACACCCCTGCACCAGTGGTGGGTATGCTGTGACGGGGTCGAGCATCCACACACATGCACACCCACCGCCCTACGATGCTCCAGCTGCTCGGCGGAGGTCCCGCAGGCGCCATATGCTGTGTGTGTATGCAAATGGTCTGGTTAGCTCAAATAGCGGTAAGGAATGAGGGTGGGCGGGTGAGCCTTCCAAAGCACCGTCCCGGTACGGTGGCCGCTGCTCCCAGCTGTGGGAAGTTATCATCCAGCCCTCTCCCAGAAAAATGAAATATCCTAGGAAATATTGAAAAGGCAGAATATTTCTCAGGGTGTGAAAAGAAACATGTTTTAAAAGACAGAATAGTTGCCTATAGCTTTCTGCCCATCCCCAGCTAACGGGCCATTAAGATGGCCAGGCTAGCCCACTTTACATAATAAAGACTTCTCTTCACTGCAGGGACACCCCCCTCACTGTAGGGGAAAGGGATATTACTCAACTGACCACAAGGCATCTGAGAAGGCATCACAGCCTAGAGAGTAGCCCCCTGCATGGCACCATGGGAGTCTGACAACCAGTCAGAATACATTTCTTACACAGGAACAGGAAAGAGAGAGGTGGGACTAAACAGGGTATAAAAAGCCTAGCAAGCCCCTTCCTCAGCCCTTCCCTTCTTCTCTTCTTCTCCACCTACATTGAAACATGTGATCACCTTTTCTGGTCAGGGCTCAAGCCATGTGGCCCGGTCCAACAATAAACCATCTTTCCAAGCAGCCTCCATGTCTCCAGTGTCTTTTTCCCCACTTGGAGCTGAATCCAGAAGGACATTTCTTTCAACACAGCTGCCACTGGTACACCCATACCATGGCGTACTGGCCGGAACCCACCACTGCCCTGCACTAGTGTTTGTGGGTTGAGTAAACTTTTGAATCATCACACATGGTTGCAATATCAGTGTTAAAATATTGGGGGGGGGGGGGAAATAAATCTTAAAAGCATTGTGGGAGGGTTTTAAATAAAGGAAAGGAATATGTGCACCTGCATATAACTCTTGTAATATGTATGAAGGGGGAGAAAAATCTGCATATTATTATAGATACAAGAAGGAAACAACAAAGAATGCAGGAACCGAGGGAGGCCGATTCCATCCCACACATGCCAGCCAAAATACAGACAGCATGCAGCAATTCTGAGTCATATAAACTGCCGGAAAGCGATTGTTTTTGCAAAGTCTTTTCTATTTAAACCATCCAAGACAAAAGAGGGATAATTAGTATCTGGTTTGCATAAAGAAAATTGAAAGTGATCAGTATCAAAAAGATGGCAGGGCCCTTCTTCCCTAACCCTGGAGAACAGCTGCCCGTTAAGGTAGTGTAGGAAGTTATCACCCAGCCCTCTTCCAGAAAAATGAAAATATCCTAGGAAATATTGAAAAGGCAGAATATTTATCTGGATGTGAAAAGGAAGAAACGTGTTTTAAAAGACAGAATAGCTCCCTGCAGCTTCCCGCTCCCATCCACTTAGTCAATGGGCCATTAAGATGGCCAAGCTAGTCCCTTTACATAATAAAGAGTTCTCCCCTTCAGCTCTAGAGTGATGGGATTAAGGCATGATAATATCGGCCCTTTACCCAACTCACCACATGGCATCTGAGAACTCAACCAAACCTGGATTCAAAACGCAGCCTAGAAAATTGCCCCTGCATGGCCCCATGGGAGTCTGACAACCTATCAGAATACAAGATCAGGATCAAAGGCCAGAGAGGGCATAAAACCAGGGACTCAGCTTCTCTTCCTTCCTTGCCTTCCCTTCTCTTCTCCGCCAACATTGAAGCATGTAATCCTCCTTTTCTGTTCAGGACTCAAGCCATGTGGTCTTGTACACCATTAAAACCATCTTTCCAAGCAGCCTCCATGTCTCCAGTGTCTTTTTCCCCACTTGGAGCCGAACCCAGAAGGACATTTCTTTCAACAGTAGGAAGTATAAGGCTAAATCGGATCACATCAAGTAGCTTTTCCAGCAGCCACTGAACAATCATAAAAAAAAACAGCGGTGATAATCAACGGATGAATTCTCAGACTGACCGTGGTTCAGGAGACAATTACTCTATGGGGACAACCAGTTGCAAGACTTCCTCTTATCAGTAAAGAGACCGATCTCCTAGCTCAGGAGACTCCAAACTTGGCAACTTTAAGTCTTGTGGACTTCAATTCCCAGAATTCCCCATGGGTAGCTGGGGAATTCTGGGAATTGGCTGACTGAGGATTTCTGGGAGTTTAGAATAGAATAGAATAGAATAGAATAATAGAATAATAGAATAGAATAGAAGTTCTATAACAGAGTTGGAAGGGACCTTGGAGGTCTTCTAGTCCAACCCCCTCCTCAGGCATTTGTCTGAAATGGTATAAGTAACAGAGAAGAGAAGAGAAGGGAAGGGAAGGGAAGAGAAGAGAACAGAAGAGGAAGCCTTACACCATTTCAGACAAATGGTTCTCCAACATCTTCTTTAAAACTTCCAATGTTTGAGCATTTACAACTTCTAGAGGCAAATTGTTCCAATGATTAATGGTTCTAACTGTCGGGAAATTTCATTTAGTTCTAGGTTGCTTCTCTCCTTGATTAGTTTCCATCCATCACTTCTTGTCCTACACCTGTCAGGAGTTTTGGAGAATAGTTTAACTCCCTCTTTTTTGTGGCAGCCCCTCAAATATCCTGTTGTCTCTAGTCCTTCTTTCCCTACATTCTTAACCAAGGATGTTTTCATTTGAGAAGAATTCAGTTTCTGACCGCGAGTTAACTATGCACTCAGATGCTGAAGAATGCTGATTGTGCCATTAAAAAGTCTGCATGCATCAGAAAATAATTTCCTTCCAATTTTCATAATACGATTCACTCCTAATCTTGGTAGAGCGGCTGCTTCAGGGACAAAAAAAACCACGTCTGCAATCAGTTGTAGAATAAGGGCAAGACTTTGTAGCAAACTTTCACGGTGTAGCAGGATGACCTTTTAAAGTGAAGTAACAGGATGCTTTGTAGGCGCTGCTGTTGCTCAGAATGAAGGGAGCCTTAAGATGATTTAAGACCAGAGTCTGAAATTACTACCTGCTTTGATCAAGCCAACCCCCTCCTTAGGCAGGAAACCCTATATTATTTCAGACAAATGGCTATCCAATCTCTTCTTAAAGACTTCCAGTGTTGGAGCATTCAGAACTTCTGGAGGCAAATTAATTGTTCTGACTGTTTAGGTTTAGGTTTATTAGATTTGATTGATTGATTGATTGATTACATTTATATGCCGCCCTTTTCCCTGAAGGGGACTCAGGGCGGCTCACAATCCAAGTCAGGGAAGGGGGTACAGATAAGGGATAAAAAAGACGAACAGAACAATACACAATTTAAAAGCACACAACAACCATACCATTTGAGGGGGGGGGGCAAAAGCTCTTTAGCCCCAGGCCTGTCGGAACAGCCAGGTTTTAAGGGCTTTGTGGAAGGCCTGGAGGGTGGTGAGGGTTTGAATCTCCACGGGGAGCTCGTTCCAGAGGGTCGGAGCAGCCACAGAGAAGGCCCTCCTCCGGGTAGTCGCCAGTCGGCATTGGCCGGCGGATGGAATTCAGAGGAGGCCTAATCTGTGGGATCTGATCGGTCTATTGGAGGTGATTGGCAGCAGGCGGTCTCTCAAGTACCCAAGTACAAGATTTATATGCTGCCCTTCTCCCAAGGACTCAGGGCGGCGTACAACATTAAAAGAAACACACAATACAAAAGTTTTTTAAAAAATTAAATAGAATATCCCAAACAAACCCAATTAGAATGACAATAACATTTTTTTAAAAAAATTCGAATTAAAATTAACAATGATCAATAATTTATTTTGTTTTGTTCAGGCCAGGCTGGCTTGCTGGAAAAGCCAACTTTTTAGGGCGCGTCGGAAGGACCAGAGGTCGGGGATTATACAAAGCTCCGGGGGCAGCTCATTCCAGAGGCAAGGCGCTCCCAAAGAGAAGGCTCTCTCCCTGGGGGTCGCTAGCCAACATTGTCTGGCCAACGGCACCCTGAGGAGGCCAACTCTGTGGGATCGCACTGGACGATGGGAGGCTACTGGTGGCAGTAGGTGGTCTCGCAGGTATCCTGGGCCTAAGCCATGGAGAGCTTTAAAGGTCATAATTAGTCAGGAAATTTCTCCTTAGTTCTAGGTTGCTTCTCTCCTTGATTAGTTTCCACCCATCGCTTCTTGTCCTACCCTCAGGTGCTCTGGAGAATAGCTTGACTCCCTCTTCTTTGTGGCAACCCCTGAGATACTGGAACACTGCTATCATCTCTCCCTTAGTCCTTCTTTCTATTAAACTAGACATCCCCAGTTCCTGCAAACGTTCCTCATATATTTTAGCTTCCAGTCCCCTAATCATCTTTGTTGCTCTTCTCTGCACTATTTCTAGAATCCCAACATCTTTTTTATGACATGGCAACCAAAACTGATTGCAGTATTCCAAGTGTAGCCTTACCAAGGCATTATAAAGTGGTATTAACACTTCATGTGCTCTTAGTACTGAGTCCTTTTCTTGGAATCCCACTTTAAGAAAAAAAAAATAGACAAACTGCAGCAGGTTCCAAGAAGAGCACCATGGATGATTGATGATTAACAGAATAACGAAGTTGGATAGAGACCTTGGAGGTCTTCTAGTCCAACCCTCTGCTCAAGCTGGAGAACCTATACCAGGGGTGTCAAACTTAAAGTCCAAGGGCCAGATCCGGCCCACAGGATGCTTAGATCTGGCCCGTGGAACCACACTGGAAACAGCAGAGGACCAGCCCGCAGTGCCTCTACCAGCAAAAATGGAGTTTGGGGCTGCATGTGGTCCCCCCTGGGCCCAGTTTTTGGACATGACTGACTCTTGCAGCCCTCTGCTTGGGAAAATGGAGTTGGGAAGGTACAGGAAAAGAGAAGGGGAAAGAAGAGATAGGGAAGGAGAAAGGGAAAGAGGGGAAGGAAGAAAAAAGGCAAATGAAGAGGGAAAGAAAAAGAAGGGAAGGAAGGAAGGAAGGAAGGTTATAATGAGAGTGAGGGAGGGTCTCAGGCAACTCCTGCCTTAGCACTTGGCCACCAGATGTGCCCCTGGAACGAGTGACATCAAGCTGACCAGCCTCACCCTGGCCACACTATGCCCCTGGCCCCCTGAGGTCAAATACAACCCTGATGTGGCCCTCAATGAAATCGGGTTTGATATCCCTGCCTTATAGCATGTCAGACAAATGGTGGGTGCAATCTCTTCTTTAAAATCTCCAATGTTGGAGCATTTATAACTTCTGGAGCAGGGGTGAAATGCTACCAGTTCACATTGGTTTGCCGGAACCTATAATAAAAATGCTACCCGTTCGCCCGAACCGGTAGTAAAAAAAAAAAATCCTAACGGTTTAGGCAAACTGGTTTTTCCGACGATCAGCTGTGACGCGTGATTTATATTAGCTAGAAAGTGGGAAATCCTGCTGATCTAAATCACCTGGCAAAGCAGATTCCCCCTTGCTGTTCGCTAACCTTTACGGGGGCACTCCGCACATTCCCTAGAGCCGAGGTGGCGCAGTGGTTAGAGTGCAGTACTGCAGGCCACTTCAGCTGACTGTTAGCTGCAGTTCGGCGGTTCAAATCTCACCGGCTCAAGGTTGACTCAGCCTTCCATCCTTCCGAGGTGGGTGAAATGAGGACCCAGACTGTGGGGGCAATATGCTGACTCTGTAAACCGCTTAGAGAGGGCTGAAAGCCCTATGAAGCGGTATGTAAGTCTAACTGCTATTGCTATATTCCCGGAGATGACGCGTGTGAGCGCACTCACACTGCTACCGAACCAGTAGCGAAGGTAAGTGGATTTCACCCCTGCTCTGGAAGCAAGTTGTTCCACTGATTCATTGTTCTAAGTATCAGTAACTTTCTCCAACCTTCCCGGTTGCTTCTCTCCTTGATTAGTTTCTATCCATTGTTTCTTGTCCTGCCCTCAGGTGCTTTGGAGAATTGGCTGCCCCCCCCCGCTTCTTCTTTGTGGCAGCCCCTTAAAAGAAGCTAAACCTTCTACAGAATGCCTGAAGGAACCGCGGAGGTTTTCTCACTGAAAAAAGACAACTGAAAATAAATATGGAGCTAAACAAATCACTGCAGTTATTAAGTGAATCATGCATTCATTAAGCAAATCCAGCTCCCGCACAGACTTTGCTTGCCAGAAACCAGCTAGGAAGGTTGCAAATGTATTATCTGATTAAATTTCAATGCTGCTCATCTCCCTTATAAAGTGACCCTGGGTGACTTGCAGAGGGGAATCATGGGATCCTGGGATCCTGGGTAAAATAGAAACCAATTTCTACATGCCCTAATTTTGCTCATGGGGCCATGGGGATGCTGCAACTGTCGTAAGTCTGAGGACCAGTCATAAGTTCCTTTTTTTTTCAGGGCCAGTGCAACTTTGAAAGGTTGCCGAATGAATGGTTGTAAGTTGAGGAATACAAGTAGAGTGTTGTGTTGGATTAGGAACAGGGAGAGGTCGGTTTTAAGTGACCCTCAAGCACAGATGTTCCCTGGGGCTCTTGAGCCAATTCTTCTGTCTTGAACCATGTGTCAGTGTGGTGGTGAAGGAGTCTGGCTGGCATTGAGAGACCCATGTTCAAGGCCATCATCAGCCACAGATGTTCCCTGGGGGACCCAAAGGTGACTTCAGAACAGTCAGAACTGAAGAAGCTTCTTGGATGAGAAGCAAAACATCTTCAAGGAAAACAAAGTCTTTTGAATCGAGCCGAGGTGGCGCAGTGGTTAGGGTGCAGTACTGCAGGCCACTTCAGCTGACTGCTATGTGCAGTTCGGCGGTTCTAATCTCACCGGCTCAAGGTTGACTCAGCCTTCCATCCTTCCGAGGTGGGTGAAATGAGGACCCAGACTGAGGGGGCGATATGCTGACTCTGTAAACCGCTTAGAGAGGGCTGAAAGGCCTATGAAGCGGTATATAAGTCTAACTGCTATTGCTGTTGAAAAAGCACCTTTGGGACAACCATGACCTGGATGACTGAGAATCTCTACAGACCACAAGTAAGTGCTATTGCTATTGATGACCACTGCATAAAAGATCGTAAAATCAAATCAACGGTTAGAGAATAAAAAAGGGAAATGGAAATAGAAGAAGGTTAAAAAAAAGAATAGAAAATATATTAAGATAGAGATAAGAACAAAATGACAATTGTTAGTACTAGTATTATGGTAATAACTATGTTTAATGTTATTATTGTGTTTTTATTAGAAGATAGGTTAAGAAGGAATTGTAGAGCTTTACAATGTTGTAAATATTCATTGCACACAGATATTTGTACCCAGATGACACACTGCTTATGGAAAGATGGAATGTTTATGTTGTGGCCCGGCAGGAGCCGTTGGAGCTGCCGCCAGACTCCGACAGCGAGGGGTATTATGAGTCAGCCTTGGAGGTGGAGGACCCTGGACAGGGTGTCGACTCCGAGCAGGGCGAGGAGAGACTGGTTGGCCATCAGGTGGCGGCAGAGCATTGGATCAAAGGGAATGTTCAGGAAAGCATTTGGGAGTTGTATCAGGATGCATGCAGACGCAGGGCTACTCGGCGTAAAGAACAACGGAGTAACTACAGGAGGTGATTACGAACAGCTGATGCTGATCAAGATCCCCTCCTGCTGATAAAAGAGACTGCTGGTGCCACGCCCTGGTGGCAGAAGTCAACGTTCTCGTTCTTGTTCTCATTCGCGTTCACAAACTGAGAGAAGCCAACTTGGATAAGTGGCTTGATAAGAGAAGCCGGTTTGCAGTGTTGTATGAGTTATAGGACTTTCTGCCAGAGCTATTATCGTTGTTTATTTGGGCTTGCAGCCAACAAGAGCTTGGACTGATTAAAACATTCTTTTGTACGTCTGTTTGGCTTTCGTTCCTGGACGGAGAAGGGGGGGGTCAGAACAGCAGCCCTTGAAGAGCATTCGGAGACTTCAACTTGTCCAGAATGCAGCCGTGCGAGCGATTGTGGGTGTACCTCGATACACCCACGTTACACCTATCCTCCGCGAGCTGCACTGGCTTCCAATCGGTCTCCGGATACGCTTCAAGGTGCTAGTTATTACTTATAAAGCCCTTCATGGTATTGGACCGGAGTACTTGAGAGACCGCCTGCTGCCAATTACCTCCCAAAGACCCATTAGATCGCACAGGGTCGGCCTCCTCCGGGTTCCATCTACTAGCCAATGCCATCTAGCTACGACCCAGGGGAGGGCCTTCTCTGTTGCAGCTCCGGCCCTTTGGAACGAACTCCCCGCGGAGATTCGGACCCTCACCTCTCTCCTGGCTTTCCGAAAAGCCGTTAAGACCTGGCTATGCCGGCAGGCCTGGGGTTGATGAGCTCCCTCCCCTCTCGACAGGTGTGGTTGTTGGTTATTTTAAATGTCTATTTTGTATTTGCATGTTCCCCTTCCCGTTGGAGTTGTTCGCCGCCCTGAGTCCCTTTTAGGGAATAGGGCGGCATATAAATAAAATAAAACTTCAAACTTCAAACTTCAAGTTTACATTTTTTAAATTTGAAAATAAATAAACAAATCTTTCTAAAAAAAGAGATCGTAAAATCAGGTCGGTCATGTGGAAGCCTGGACTTACAACCATCTTGACTTACGACAGAAACCCCTAGGCTCTATTAAGGACTTCAGTCGAGGGCTACCTGTAGAGTCAACAATCAAACATGCTTTTAAACTGTTGCAAACGGCATTGCAGAATCCCTAAAGCAACAGGCAGCTTTGATGATGATTATTATTATTATTATTATTGCAGCCAGAAATGATGTGCCAAAGCCTATTGCACTTTAACCAGCTTCAGCAGACACGCCAGCTGGGCCCCTTCTATGACAAAGCTAACCTGTGAAGGCTTGGGAAGGTGGCAGCGCACTCAGATTAAATACATAATTTCCTTTTTGCAAGACTGCCTGCGAAAAATGTTCAAAAAAACCTCCAGCTGCTTCAGTCTATAACCTCCGGATCCTGTTATGCAACCCAATACTTAAGCAAAAAGGAAAAAATTAAGAACACATCAAGGAACACCCGCAGGTCTTAATAGGCTTCGGAAATGACTGCCTTTAAAGCCTCAATCCACCAGCTGTCTGGTGCAAAAGCACTTATGTTCGGAAGGGAAGTGCAGCCCAGCATCGCTCAGAGAGGGAGAAATGATATTTGATGTCATTTTCACAGACCCCCGATGGTAGTAAGATTGCCTCCATCCTTCTACAACAGTGTTTCTCAACCTTGGTGACTTGAAGTCCAGAGGACTTCAAGTCACCAAGGTTGAGAAACACTGTTCTACAACCTCTCCCAAAAGATCTCTCACGCCAAGAACTGTCGGAATCGGCCATTCGTGTTGTTGCAGGGAGTCTCCCCCTTCGGGGTCTTTTTTTGTGGCTTGGAGGGGGGGAGAAATTCCGACTTGGGGGCTGCTTCAGCCTGGTGGTGCGGGGCTTTGGGCGAAGGCTGGAGGGAAATGCCGCTGGGGACAAAGAGCCGGAGGGCCTTGTTCCAGTGGGACTGTATCAGGGCCTGGAAATGGCTGGCCATCTCAACCCACTGAGCCTCCAGGTGTTGGTACCTGGCCTTGCACTCCCACAGGTCTTCCCTCTGCTTGGAAAGCCTATGCTGGTAGTCCTCAGTGAGGTGCTTCTGCTGAGCCTCCTTCTCAGTCAGATCCAGAACTGAGCCAGCTGTTTTGCCAACTCTTTCTCGTGGCTGCTTAGCTCCAACAACTGCTTCCTGTCGGGGCCCTAAGGAGCCCCGGTGGGGAATAGCTGGGAGGGGAGGGGCGAGTAGAGACCGGCAAGGCACCCCTCGACGTGAGTGACTATCAAGTTGGCCACACCCACCCAAGTCACATGACCACCTAGCGACACCCAGCCAGCCGGTAATTAGGCAGATCATATTAATGGTCCGGAGGATTTAAAATCATGAGGTTTCTCCTTAGTAAGTGGTACTAATATTTTGTGTGATCCTATGAGTCTATGCCTCTGTTTATGCAACCAAGGATTGTATTTGCAAAAAGAGAAATCCAGGTTGGTACCACAAAGTTCCCACTTACATGTGTAGGAGGTTATCACCCAGCCCTCTCCCAGAAAAATGAAATATCCTAGGAAATATTGAAAAGGCAGAATATTATATTTCCCTGGATGTGAAAAGGAAGAAACATGTTTTAAAAGACAGAGTAGCTCCCTGCAGCTTCCTGCCCCCACCCACTTTGTCAATGGACCATTAAGATGGCCAAGCTAGTTCCTTTACATAATAAAGAGTTCTCCCCTTCAGCTCCAGGGGGATGGGATTAAGGCATGATAATATTGGCCCTTTACCCAACTCACCACATGGCATCTGAGAACTCAACCAAACCTGGATTCAAAACGCAGCCTCGAGAGTTGCCCCTGCATGGCCCCATGGGAGTCTGACAACCAATCAGAATACAAGCTCAAGGTCAAAGGCCAGAGAGGGCATAAAACCAGGGACTCAGCATCTCAGCCCTTCCTTCTCTTCTTCTCCACCTACATTGAAGCATGTGATCACCTTTTCTGTTCAGGGCTCAAGCCATGTGGTCCTGTCCACCAATAAACCATCTTTCCAAGCAGCCTCCATGTCTCCAGTGTCTTTTTCCCCACTTGGAGCCGAACCCAGAAGGACATTGGGTTCGCACATGTATGGCGGGGGTAGAGCAGGGGTGGGCATCTATAGTAATTTTACGACCTGCGGACTTCAACTCCCAGAATTCCTGAGCCGGCAACCCCTCTGCAGAAGGTTGCTTTTCGCCAACGGTGGTTGATGTCCAGGCATCTGCTCCCAAGAAGGTCCATCCTCTCTCCCACCAGCCTTCCAAGAACAATTATCTGTCCTTCCTGTGATGGCTTACTCCCTCGCACAGCTGATGCAGATCCTAGCCAAGCTTTTCGGAGCCCTGTGGGTTTCCCGCATTAAAAATGGTTACTGTCGCATGCCTCCCATTGTCAGTTTACGTGTCAAGAGAGCGAAAGCAATAATGTTCCTAGCTCGGGGCTAAAGTACCTTATCTTCTCTCTCTATCTTTTTTATTATTATTTTTTTTAAAAAAAGATCTTATTCTCCCAGGCAGCTTGGATTTGAAAACAATTTCCATCTGCCGTTTTATTAAAGCGATTCCTCCCCACCCACCCCCCTGCTCCACTGTTAAAAGGATGCTTGTCCTTTTCGCCAGGGTGGGAAGGATTTTGGAGCAGCTGTGCAAGCTGGGGTGGGGGTGGGTGGGCTAGGTGGGGTGGGGTTAACAAAGCAAAGCTGCCATTGTGCCCCCACCCATGTTGCACAGCAAGAGGTTGATTGCAAAGTCTCAGCGACCAACTTCGTTTTGGAGGCCCTTTCTGAAAAGATCCCTCTATCCAAGACCATCCCCATCAGAATTAACACAATTGAGCGAATCAATTGAGCGAATCAATTGAGCGAATCAATTAACACAATTGAGCGAGTCCAGAGGTATTTCACCAGAAGAGTCCTCCACTCCTCTACTCACAACAGACTCCCTTACGCCACCAGGCTCAAAACTCTGGGCTTGGACAACCTAGAACTATGCCGCCTTTGGTCTGGCTCAAGCGCAGTACGCAAAATGATCTGCTACAACGTCCTACCTGTCAATGACTACTTCAGCTTCAACCGCAATAATACGGTTCCACCACAAAACCGCGGTCGACTAAAGCGCGCTCGATGAAACCGCGTACCTGACGTCATCACAGCGCGATGAAAAAAGCACGCTGTGAGCGGTAAAGCTAAAATTAACGCGTAAATCTAAACCTAACCCCCCGAAACCTAACCCTAAACCTAACCCTTAACCTAACCCTAAACCTAACCCTAAACCTAACCCTTAACCTAACGCTAAACCTAACGCTAACCCTTAACCTAACCCTAAACCTAAACCTAACGCTTAATCTAACCCTAAAGCTAACCCTAACCCTTAACCTAACCCTAACCCTAAACCTAAACCTAACCCTTACCTTAACGTGAATCGGCTTGCTTTAAAAGCGCTTTTTAAAGCGCCCTTTTTTCTCCGCTGTCATATTTGTCGCACTGCTGATGACGTCAGGTACGCGCTTTAATCGGGCGCGCTTTAGTGGACCGCGGTTTTGTCGTGCCACGAATAATACAATAGATACAAACTCAAGGTAAACCGCTCCAAACTCTATTGCAAAAAATACAACTTCAGCAATGCCTGGAATGCACTACCTGACTCTGTAGTTACATCCTCAAACCCCCATAACTTAAACCTTAAACCGTCTACTGTTGACCTCACCCCATTCCTCGGAGGTCTGTAAGGGGGCGTGCATAAGCGCGCCATCATGCCTACCGTCCCTGTCCTACTGTCCCCATTTATTCGGACCCATTTCTTGTGTTCTTATTGATATTTATTCTTATTCCTGTTATCTGGTATATGAGCGACAAACTAACTAAATAAATTAATTAAATGGAATGATTCAGCCGATGGAGGAACAAATTTAGTTGAAATATGTAATAAGCTGTACATTGTGTGCCTCAGCAGGTAGCAATATCTAGCTGACCCTACAGAATACAGAATAATAATGTTGGAAGGGACCTTAGAGGTCTTCAAGTTCAATTCTCTGTCCAAGGAGGAGACCTTCTACCATTTCAAGTAAAATGGATGTCCAATCTCTTCTTAAAAACCTCCAATGATGGAGCCACCCACAACTTCTGGAGACGAAGCCATTCCACTGTGTCAATGAAGATTCAATCATCCAGGCCAAAGATGTTTAAAGATTGAATTATGGTAACTGGACCATACTTTGTTGAGTTGAGATATTTCATTGCTCATCCAAGCAACGTCATCAGTCAGACTAAAATTAGCAGAGAGTGAGAGACACGTTGGAATATACCTGTCAAGTTCGAAGCGTGCTAATGCCTTTGCAACTGTTATCGCTTCTCAGCTTTCCCAACAAACTGGTGTATCTGTGTGTGTGTAAGATGGAATGTACAGACATCAAGAGGATGAGCTGTGAGAATCAAGGACACTTCCTCAGGCATTTTCCAAACCCAAAGACTTTTTCTCATAACAAAACAATGACACTCAATTGGATAATGTGACCTGCACTAATATGGGGAGGGAGAATTCTATACTTTAATTATGTGGGTTTGTAGGGGAATTAGCTAGAACTGGTTTTGCCTTAATCAGTGCTGAAATGATGTACTCAATAAAGTTTTGTATCAGGAGATTGGATCATCACTAACTTCAGCAGTTTCAAATCCCTACTCAAGCAGGAAACTCTGAACCATTTTAGATAAATGGTTGTCTAGTTTCTTCTTAAAAACCTCCAGTGTGGGAACATCCACAACTTCTGGAGTCAAGTTGTTTCACTGGTTAATTGTTCCCACAATCAGCACATCTCTTCTTATTTGTAGGTTGGATCTCTCCTTGATTAGTTTCCATCCATTGCTCCTTGTTCTGCCTTCAGGTGCTTTGGAGAATAGTTTGACTCCCTCTTCTTTTGTGATACTCCCACAAATATTGGAACACTGCTGTCATGTCACTCCCAATCCTTCTTTTCACTAGACTAGACATTAGACTAGTTGCCTCAATGGTTATTCATATGTTTTAGCCTCCAGTCCCCTAATCATCTTTGTTGCTCTTCTCTGCACTCTTTCTAGAGTCTCAAACATGTTTTTTTGTTATCGTAGTGACCAAAACTGGATGCAGTATTCCAAGCATGCCCTTACTAGTGCAGTATAAAGTAGTACTAACCCTTTGTGTGATCTTGATACTATCCCTCTATTGATGCAGCCTAGGATACAGAGGTGGGTTCCTATCAATTCAGACCGGTTCGGCCAAACCGGTAGTAATTTGGCAGCGACCCAGGCCTGCCACACACCCGAACTGGTTTTCTCAGTGGCACTGTAGGCACCGCCATCTTGATTTTCCCTTCTGTGCATGCGCAGAACAATTTGTGTTGGACTGCACATACACGCACGCAGCACGTCCCTGAGCAAACCAGCCCTTTGGGACAATAGAGCTGAAAGGGACCATGGAGGTCTTCTAGTCCACTCCCCCTGCTCAAGCAGAAGACCCTGTATACCAGTGATGGCTAACCTTTTTGTCGCTCTGTGCCAAAAGTGCGCACGCACTTAATGCAATGCAACCCCCCTGCGTGACCCACCCCTGTGCATGTGCACATGACCTTCATGTGTGCGCCACGTCCCTTGCACATGCATGCACGAAGCCCCCCTGCACTCCCGTCCCCTGCACACACAGCCCCCCCATATGTGTGATCCCCCCATGCATGCATGTGTCCTCCTGAGCACCCTACCCCCCACACGTGTGACCCCCCCATGCTCTCCCTGGGCACGCACATGCAACTCCTGCATGTGCCCCGCCTTCCGCACATGCACAGCAGAGACCTGAAAACCAGGTCGGGGGGGGGGGGGCGACATGCACAGTAGAGCTGAGCTTGGAAGACGGCTTGCGTCCCTGCAGAGAGGGCTTTGCGTGCCACCATACATTTGCCATCACTGGCCCATACCATTCCAGACAGTGGCTGCCCAGCCCCTTTCCTTCCCTGATACTTTCTGATCCCGGCTGGCTGAGGGAATTGAAGTCCACCCACCTTAAAGTTGCTGAGATTGAGAGCCACTGATATCTCGAGTTTATTTATTTTTCCCCCTTTCACAGTTTGAGAAAACCCCGTGTTACAAGAAGGTGCTCCCGCGCCTTAATTCTAATTTTGAAGGGAGACGATCTCCTTTCTCAGAGGCTGCTGAGTAATCACGAGCGTGTTCAATCCATCAATGATCATCACCATAACCCCATGCCCTACACCGTTTCAATTAGAAATCAGAAAGACGATCTGCCAGGGAGAAGGAAACAAACAAAGCCAGATGGGAGGGGAAATAAACAGTTGCTGGCACAAGCAGTAGAAATAAATGCCTGTTGTTCTTCTCCTTCAGTCGGAAAGAGAAAAGGAAGGGGGAAAAAATAGGAGATGAAGACAAGGCACCAATCATCATCATCATCATCATCATCATCATCATCATCATCATCATCAGTCAAATGCAAAAAGCTGCACTGCTTGGATCTGCATGCATATTACAAAAATACGTTACGAAGTCCTAGGCCCCTGGGTGGGGCCCAACTAGTAATCAATGCAAAATCCAGCGAAACAACTGGCCGTTGTGATACAATTGTGCAATAATGGGAACCACACTCATCCTTCAAAGAAATTAGACTTTCTTTCCCTCACCTCCTGTGACAGTACCTTTCCTGGTGGTGAGATAACGTAGCAACCAGCACAATACCATAGAGACCCTTAAAGTTGATTCTGCTGTATTGTTTACTTTTCCTGACTCCGGAAAAAAATATATCCCCAACTGCTTTTTGCTGTGTGTGTGTGAGAGAGAGAGGGGAGGGAGTGTGGGAGTGTGGGAGTGTGGGAGGGAGGGAGGGAGGGAGAGAGAGAGAGAAAGAGAGAGAGAGAGAGAGACTGTGTGGGTGGACATTGCCCTCCAAATTTCTTCAGCATTTGGAGGTGGGAGGCAACGTTTTGCAGAACAAGCCATGGTGAATTTTGGGAGCCCTAAGGAAATCTACAGCACCCTTTGTAAGCTGACTCAGTGAGATTTTCTTAAGAGTCCTAAGTCCTCTTTCTCCTTAGAACATAAGAGTTGAAAGGGTCCTTGAAGGTCTTCTAGCCCAACCCCCTGCCAGAGCAGGAGAACTTGATAGCAGTGTTCCAATATCTCAGGGGCTGCCACAAAGAAGAGGGGGTCAAGCTATGCTCCAAAGTGCCTGAAGGCAGGACAAGAAGCAATGGGTGGAAACTAATCAAGGAGAGAAGCAACCTAGAACTGAGGAGAAATGTCCTGACAGAACAATTAGCCAGTGGAACAGCTTGCCTCCAGAAGTTGTGAATTCTCCAACACGGGACGTTTTGAAGAAGAAGTTGGATAACCATTTGTCTGAAGTGGTGTAAGGTTTCCTGCCTAAGCAGGGGTTGGACTAGAAGACCTCCAAGGTCCCTTCCACCTCTGTTCTTCTCTTCTCTTCTATTCTATTTAACTTATACCATTTCAGACAAATGCCTGTGCATTTTGTTTTTGAAAGCCTTCAGTGATGGAGCACCCATCACTTCTGAAGACAAGCCGTTCCGTTGATTAATTGTTCTCACTGGAAGGAAATTTCTCCTTAGTTCTAATTTGCTTCTCTCCTTGGTTAGTTTCCAACTATTTTTTTGTCATCTTGCCTTTTGGTACTTTGGAAAATAGTTTGACTCCTTCATCTTTGTAAGAGCCTCTCAGATATTGGGGGGGGGGGGGGGGCTGCTATCATGCCACCCTTAGTCCTTCTTTTCATTAGACTAGACACACCCAATTCATTAGACACCTTAAGGCAGGGTGTGTCCAACCATTGGCAGCTCTAAGACTTGTGGACTTCATTTCCCAAAATACTACTGGCTAGGGAATTATGGGAGCTGAGTCCACAAGTCTTAAAGTTGCCAAGGATGGACAGGGAATCTGGAGTTTGTACACGAAGAACACTGAAGAATCTGCAAACATACAGGAAATGGCCTTTTAGCTATGTATCCCAAGCCATCTTATAGTTTTTGCTTTGTAGGAAGTTATCACCCAAGCCCTCTCCCAGAAAAAATGAAATATCCTAGGAAATATTGAAAAGGCAGAATATTTCTCTGGATGTGAAAAGGAAGAAACATGTTTTAAAAGACAGAATAGCTGCCTGTAGCTTCCTGCCCATCCCCACTTTGTCAATGGGCCATTAAGAAGGCCAAGCTAGTCCCTTTACATAATAAAGACTTCTTCACTTCAACTGCAGGGAAGTGGGATTAAGGCATGATAATATTGGCCCCAACTGACCACATGGCATCTGAGAACTCAACCAAACCTAGATTCAAAGCACAGCCTAGAGAGTTGGATGGCCCCATGGGAGTCTGACAACCAATCAGAATATAAGCTGAAAATCAAAAGCCAGAGAGAGCCTAAAACCAGGGGTTCAGCATCTGAGCCCTTCCTTCTCTTCTTCTCCACCAACATTGAAGCATGTGATCACCTTTTCTGTTCAGGACTCAAGCCGTGTGGTCCTGCCCACCATTAAAACCATCTTTCCAAGCAGCCTCCATGTCTCCAGTGTCTTTTCCCCCACTTGGAGCCAAACCCAGAAGGACATTTCTTTCATCAACTCAATTTTGATTTTAATGCATAGTCTCACAATTGCGTAATAGCAGCGTTAGAGTTGGAAGGATGCCTCAAGGTCCTCCTGCAAGGGGGAACCTTTACCTTTACTTTTAAGGGCTCTCTAAATTCAAGATGGCTTATTTTGAAACATTTCCTCCCACCTCCAAATGCTGAACGAACATGGAGGGTAACAGCCACCCACATAGAGTCACATACACACACAAACAAACCGTGAGAAAGAAGTAATATTTGACTTAGCAAATATTTTCCCCGTCAGAAACCTGCAGGAAAATTCCAACTGCTTCCCAAAGCCTTGAAATAGATTTCACTGGTCTCCCACCACCACCACCACAGTTTGCAAAGCTTGCTTAATCTTATTTTACAGCAGCCCAGATGCAGCCTGAACGGAAGTTTTGTTTTGTCAATTACAAAGGTTGGATTATATTTTCATGAGTGACCTTTCCTGTGCTTTCTCTCCCGGGCAATCACACAGCATTCGTCAATCTCCAACACCTCATGGTAGCAACTAATTGCTGTGCTACTGCAGACCGAAGATGAGAGGTGTGTAAGATGTAAGATTCCTTCTCATGAAAAAGATCCTCTTTACACAGAGATCTGGTCTCTTGGGAGAGCAAAAGGCTAGAATAATCTTCTCCCTGGTGGTTAGCTTTCTGCATGCAGGAAAATTTTGAATCGAGAAACTTCCTCCCACTTGAAATGAGAAAGGTCAGTCTAGCAAAGGAGTATTAGCAAACGCAGTACAGGTAGGTAAAGGTTCCCCTCGCACATATGTGCTAGTCGTTCCCAACTCTAGGGGGCGGTGCTCATCTCCGTTTCAAAGCCAGCGGTGTCTGAAGATGTCTCTGTGGTCATATGGCCAGCATGACTAAACGCCAAAGGCGCACGGAACGCTGTTACCTTACCACCAAATGTGGTTCCTATTTTTCTACTTGCATTTTTATGTGCTTTCGAACTGCCAGGTTGGCAGAAGCTGGGACAAGTAACGGGGGCTCACTCCGTTACGCGGCGCTAGGGATTCAAACCGCCAAACTGCCTACCGTTCCGATCGACAAGCTCAGCATCTTAGCCACTGAGCCACCGTGTCCCATATAGTACAGTTAGTCCTCTACTTATGACTGCAACTCAGCCCAAAACTTCTCTTGCTAACTGAAGCAGTTGTTAAATGAATTTTCTCCCATTTTTACCACCTTTCTTGCCCAAATTGTTAGGTGAATCACCGCGATCGTTAAGTTAGTAACAAGGTTGTTAAAGGAATCTGGCTTCCCCATTGACTTTGTTCGTCAGAAGATCAGAAAAGGTGATCGGGTCACAGACACACAAACACACACACACGCACACACAACCCGGGACACTGCAACCATCATAAGCCTGAGTCAGTTTCCCAAGCATCCGAATTTTATCCTGTGACTTCGGGGATGCTGCAATGCTTGTAAGTGTGTAAAATGGTCATAAGTCACCTTTTTCAATGTCATTGTAACGTCAAACAGTCGCTAAATGAACTGTTGTAAGTTGAGGACTACCTGTATTATACGCTGGACTGTTAAAAGTTTTGCAAAGAGTTGTAGGAAGTGGTCAATGCCATTGAACAGCTGTGTGTAACTAAGCAAACAGCTGCAGAAACAAACCATTGTTCAATAAAGCCAATATTTTTTTTAAAAAAACAATCATAATAAGTTTTAAAGGACCAATTACTTACTTTATCTTCAGACTAGCAAGCATGGCTTTGTCAATCCTGGAAAAAAAAAGAGAAAGAAGAATGTCAAGGAGATTATTTGGATTCTTAATTTTTCTGTTAGACCACTCTCATACCTACCTGGATCTCCCAAGCCTTTTAAAACTGTGCCTTAATGATGGAGGGGGGGGACGAACACAAGAAGCAGTTTCAGGGGTGAGTTCCTGTCAGTTCTAACCTCTTCTATAGGTTCCACAAATCTACAGTGCAGTTTAGAACCGGTTCCAGCTCCCTCACCCCGCCCGTCCGCACCACACTTGCCCCGCCCACCACTCACTGATTGGCTGGCTCATCAATCGCCCCACCCACCTCTAAGAGTCCTATCTAAGCCTTAAAGTCTTAAAGCTGTCAAGTTTGAACATCCCCGGGGGATTTTTTCTAAAGGGATAGGGGTGCAAGGGTCTTATAACTTGACAGCTTTAAGACTTGCATGCTTCAAATGCCAGAGTTTCTGAGCCAACATGACGGGAGGAGGAATTCTGGGAGTTGAAGTCCACAAGTCTTAAAGCTGTCAAGTTTGAACACCCCTGGGTTTTTTTTTTCTAAAGGGTTAGGGGTGCAAGGGTCTTATAACTTGACAGCTTTAAGACTTGCATGCTTCAAATGCCAGAGTTTCTGAGCCAACATGACGGGAGGAGGAATTCTGGGAGTTGAAGTCCACAAGTCTTAAAGCTGTCAAGTTTGAACACCCCTGGGGTTTTTTTTTCTAAAGGGTTAGGGGTGCAAGGGTCTTGTAACTTGACAGCTTTAAGACTTGCGTGCTTCAAATGCCAGAGTTTCTGAGCCAACATTTTGGTTGCTAAGCAAGAGCGTTGTTAAGTGAGTTTCACCACATTTTACAAGTTGGCCATGCCCACCCAGTCACATGACTGCCAAGCCACTCCCACTCAGTCACATGGCTGGCACACCACTCCCACAAAGCAGGCCACACCTACAGAAGACGTTTGAATTTGAAACCCACCACTGCACAGTTTGATGTAATGATTAAGGCATCAGACTAGAAACTAGGCAACTGTGAATTCTAGTCCTCCCTGGGTGAGCTTGGCCAGTCATTCTCTCTTAATAGCAATAACACTTAGAGTTATATACCCCTTCACAGTATTTTACAGCCCTCTCTTAGCGGTTTACAGAGCCAGCTTATTGCCCCCAACAATCTGGGTTCTCGTTTTACCCACCTCGCAAGGATGGAAGGTTGCGCCGGGTGAGATTCGAACTGCCAAATTGCAGGCAGTTGGCAGGCAGCAGAAACAGCTTGCAGTACTGCACTCTAACAACTGCACCACTGTGGCTCTTAGCCCTTAGGAAACAGGCAAATGGCAAACTTATTTACTTATTAAATTTATATGGCACCCATCCCATTCTAGAAAATGACTGGGCGGGTCCAAAATCTCTCAAACTTCCAAAATCTTGCCATGAAAAATGCAGAGACATGCGTCACCAGGAGTCAACAAGAATAACAAGAGCTGGAAGGGGGACCTTGGAGGTCTTCTAGTCCAACCCTTTGCTCAAGCAGGAAACTCTGAACCATTTCAGACAACCTCGGACTCAGTGGTGACATTCAAAGATTTTTACTACCAGTTCTGTGGGCGTGGTTTGGTGGGCGTGGCAGGGGAAGGATACTGCAAAATCTCCATTTCCACCCCACTCTGGAGTCAGTCAGAGGTGGTATTTGCCGGTTCTCCAAACTACTCAAAATTTCCGCTACCGGTTCTCCAGAATCTGTCAGAATCTGCTGAATTTCATCCCTGCTCTGACTCCAAAGGACACAGAGACAAAAAGAGCATTTTAAACCCTCCATCTTGTTGTAGACCATGCCATGGGCCACAAATAGCAAGCTTGTGGCCCTTGGCACAAAAAGATAAAAAAAGATGTGGAGACTCTAGAAAGAGTGCAGAGAAGAGCAACAAAGATGATTAGGGGACTGGAGGCTAAAACATATGAAGAACGGTTGCAGGAACTGGGTATGTCTAGTTTAATGAAAAGAAGGACTACGGGAGACGTGATAGCAGTCTTCCAATATCTCAGGGACAAAGAAGAGGGAGTCAAGCTATTCACCAAAGCACCTGAGGGAATCAAGATCGTGTGAAGTGTTAATACCACTTTATAATGCCTTGGTAAGGCCACACTTGGAATACTGCATTCAGTTTTGGTCGCCACGATGTAGAAAAGATGTGGAGACTCTAGAAAGAGTGCAGAGAAGAACAACAAAGATGATTAGGGGACTGGAGACTAAAACATATGAAGAACGGTTGCAGGAACTGGGGATGTCTAGTTTAATGAAAAGAAGGACTTAGGGAGACATGATAGCAGTGTTCCAATATCTCAGGGGCTGACACAAAGAAGAGGGTGTCAAACTATTCTCCAAAGCACCTGAGGGTAGAACAAGAAGCAATGGGTGGAAACTAATCAAGGATAGAAGCAACCTAGAACTAATTTGTAATTTGTAATTTGTAAGTTTATTTATAGGCCGCCCTTTTCCCTGAGGGGACTCAGGGCGGCTTACAACTTGTGGGGAAGGGAATACAAACAGTGACATATAAAAACAGTACATAATTAAAAATAGAAACAACATTCATCATTCGGGTGGGGACGAATTATGATTAATTAATTAGAACTAAGGAGAAATTTCCTGACAGTTAGAACAATTAATCAGTGGAACAACTTGCCTCCAGAAGTTGTGAATGCTCCAACACTGGAGGTTTTAAGAAGATTTTGGATAACCATTTGTCTGAAGTGGTGTGGGATTTCCTGCCTAAGCAAGGGGTTGGACTAGAAGACCTCCAAGGTCCCTGCCAACTCTGTTATTCTATTCTGAGGAAACCATCTCTGCTTTTTTTTTAAAAATGTGCCAAAGCTGGGCTGCCACCCACTCAAAGGAGCCAATTATAAATCGGTATATACTAAAAGCAAATTCAGCAATCAGAGAATGTCAGCTGGCATTGGGTAAGAAGACACTTCCAATTTTCACTTTTGCACCTTAAATAACAAGGAACCCGTAATGCAAAAGACACGTTTTTTGTTCAGCCTGCACCTTCTGAATCAGCCTGTTCCCTCCTGCAATGAAAGATTCAACAGCTGCCACTCCGTAGCCAGTTTTCTTTTAATCTGAAAAGAAAAGCGCTCCATCTGTTCTATCATCACCTGCAGCACAGTATCTTAGATCTTCCAGGCTCTGAGGACTAATTTGGATTGTTGGGAAGGGGGGGGGCAATACAGAACCTTCCAGCTTTGCAATCGAGAGATCCTATTGGGTGGCTGCAAACCAGCTACAGGTGGTCTTCAACTTGCCACCATTCATTTACCAACCATTCAAAGTTACATTGGACCTCCCCATATAAAAAAGATGTTGAGGCTTTGGGGGTGTAGGAAGTTATCACCCAGCCCTCTCCCAGAAAAATGAAATATCCTAGGAGATATTGAAAAGGCAGAATATTTCTCTGGATGTGAAAAGAAAGAAACATGTTTTAAAAGACAGAATAGCTGCCTGTAGCTTCCTGCCCATCCCCACTTTGTCAATGGGCCATTAAGAAGGCCAAGCTAGTCCCTTTACATAATAAAGAGTTCTCCACTTCAACTCCAGGGGGATGGGATTAGAGCATGATAATATTGGCCCCAAATCATCACATGGCATCTGAGAACTCAACCAAACCTGGATTCAAAATGCAGCCTAGAGAGTTGCCCCTGCATGGCCCCATCGGAGTCTGACAACCAATCAGAATACAGTTCTTACACAGGAACAGGAAACAGAGAGGTGGGACCGAACAGGTTATAAAATGCCTAGCAAGCCCCTCCCTCAGTCCTTCTCTTCTTCTCCACCAACACTGAAGCATGTGATCACCTTTTCTGTTCAGGACTCAAGCCATGTGGCCCTGTCCAACAATAAACCATCTTTCCAAGCAGCCTCCATGTCTCCAGTGTCTTTTCCCCCACTTGGAGCCGAACCCAGAAGGACATTTCTTTCATCAGGGGAGGGGGGGGGGAATGCAGAGAACAGCAACTAAGACTAAGCCTGGAGACTAAAACATAGGGAGAACAGTTGCAGGAACTGGGCATGGTTAGTATGGAAATAAAGAAGAAGAGGGAATAAGGGAGACATAATAGATAGCAGTGTTCCAGTATTATGGGGCTGCCACAAAGAAGAGGGGGTCACCTTATTTTCCAGAGCACCAGAAAGCAAGACAAGAAGCAACGCATGGAAACTAATCGAAGAGAGAATTAACCTGGGATTAAGGAGAAACTTCCTAACAGTGAGGACAATTAACCAGTTTAAGAGCTTGCCACCAGAAGTTACGAAGTAGTAATACCACTCTATAAAGCCCTAGTAAGATCACACCTAGAATACTGCATCCAGTTTTGGTTACCACATTACAAAAAAGATGCTGAGACTCTAAAAAAAAAAGTGCAGAGAAGAGCAACAAAGATGATTAGGGACTGGAGGCTAAAACATATGAGGAACGGTTACAGGAACTGGGCATGGCTTGTCTAGTGAAGAGAAGGACCAGGGGAGACAGGATAGCTGCGTTCCAATATCTGAGGGGCTGCCACAGAGAGAAAAGGGTCAAGCTATTTTCCAAGGCACCTGAAGGCCAGACAAGGAATCATGGATGGAAACTGACCAAGGAGAGATTCAACCTAGAAACAAGGAAAAATTTTCTGACAGTGCGAACCATCAACCGATGGAACAGAAGTTGCCTTTGGAAGTTGGGAGCTTCATCACTGTAGACTTTCAAGAAGAGTTTGGACTGCCATTGGTCAGAAATGGTTTGGGGTCTCCTGCTTGGAGTCGGGGTTGGACTAGATGACCTACAAGGTCCCTTCCAACTCTGTTAAACCTGTTATGGGTGCTTCATCACTGGAGGTTTTTAAGAAGAGATTGGACAGCCACCTGCCTGAAGTAGTATAGGGTCTCCTGCTTGAGCAGGGGGTTGGACTAGAAGATCTCCAAGTTCTCTTCCAGCTCTGTTTGATTTATTGATGTTTAAAACAATTAGTCCCTTTTAATAATTTAAACTATACAGGCCGAGGTGGCGCAGTGGTTAGGGTGCAGTACTGCAGGCCACTTCAGCTGACTGTTATCTGCCGTTCAGCGGTTCAAATCTCACCGCCTCAAGGTTGACTCAGCCTTCCATCCTTCCGAGGTGGGTGAAATGAGGACCCGGACTGTGGGGGCAAGCTGCTGACTCAATTTGCTAAAAATCTGTAAACCGCTTAGAGAGGGCTGAAAGCCCTATGAAGCGGTATATAAGTCTAATAGATAGATAGATAGATAGATAGATAGATAGATAGATAGATAGATAGATAGATAGATAGATAGATAGATAGATAGATAGATAGATAGATAGATATGAACAGAGATAGAAATGCTTGCATCTACCTCTGTTCATCTTTTGGCTGTATTATTGAAGTTTATTTACAAGCTGCTTCTGAAGATTGTGGGAGTAGCGGCTGCCCTACTCCCACAATCCTAATATATGTCCACATTTTGGGTGCTCAGCAACCAGCCCACATTTATATTCATTTGCCACAGTCATGCCACTGCAATTTACATTTTTGCTGGAACCCAGTATTTACTTCCAGTTCCCAGCAAAAACTGGCCTGTTGCAAACAATTGTGTTCATTTAAACAACTTCCACACACACACACAAAACCTGCTTTACGACCACCATGACTTACAACCATAATTGCCAGGCTCAAGTATAGTCATAAGTCAAGGACTACCTGTACATAGCTTTAAATCAGTGCAAGGTTGTAGCTTACTAAGAGAATTCTAGTTGAAATACTGCCCAAAAGCAACCCAAGTTTCACTACTGTAGAATTATACAGATGTCTACCGAGAGTCTCAGCCATCCAGGCCATGGCTGTCCCAAAGGGTTTTTTTTTTTTTCAAGAGGCAACTGGATTTTTTTTCTTTGTTTTTGTTTGAGGAGGTTTTGCTTCTCATCCAAGAAGCTTCTTCAGTTCCGACTCTTCTTCAGTTCAGTTTGGAGAATAGCTTGACTCCTTCTTCTTTGTGGCAGCCCCTGAGATATCGGAAGACATGGTAGCCCTGTTCCGATATCTCAGGGGCTGCCACAAAGAAGAAGGAGTCTGTTAGGAATATAATCTAACGGTTGGGTTGGCAATATATAAATCGTGTAACAATGCTATACCTGTTTCTTTAAATCATACTGTAAAATGTGATTGGTTGCTGTTTTCCTCA